>NW_024430819.1:0-57281 GCF_017639785.1 Mesocricetus auratus
AACCACCATACTTACGCGTAAGTGGATACACTAATTTGCACAGTGTTTCGTTTGTTTTCAAGCAATTACACATTTAGTTTACCACACTGTGAAGTATCGTTAGTTTTCAAGGGGTAACATGTCTCGATTCCCACACAGTGTTGTATCATTAATTTTCAATAAGATACAAGCATAGATTTCATACAGTGTTGTATTGCTTGTTTTCAAGAAGTTGTAAATGTAGTTTCTCACATAGTGTTGAATCACTTGTTTTCAAGAAGTTACAGGTGTATTTTCTCAGACAGTGTTGTATCGTTAGTTTTCAAGAAGTTATGAATATATATTCTTACACAGATTTGTATCGTTAGTTTTCAAGAAGATATACCCGTAATTTCTCACACAGTGTTGTATCGTTTGTTTTCAAGAAATTACGCATGTAGTTTATGACACTGTGCTGTATCGTTATTTTTCAATAAGATACCCATGTAGATTCTCACACAGTGTTGTATCGTCAGTTTTCAAGAAGTTACTAATGTAGTTTCTCACACAGAGTTATTTCATTATTTTTCAAGAAGTTATGCGTGTAGTTTTTCAGACAGCGTTGTATCGTTAGTTTTCAAGAAGTTACGCTTATAGATTCTTACCCAGTGTTGTATCCTTAATTTTCAAGAAGTTATATATGTAGATTCTCAGAATGTATTGTATAGTTAGTTTTCAAAAAGTTACATAGGAAGTTTCTCACCCAGTGTTTTATCGTTTGTTTTCAAGAAGTTTCACATGTAGTTTCTCACATAGGATTGTATCGTTGTTTTTCAAGAAGTTAAGCATGTAGATTCTGAAACAGTGTTATATCGTTAATTTTAGAGAACTCACACATGTAGGTTCTCAACCCTAACCCTAAACCTAACCCAACCATAACCCTAACCCTAATCCTAATCCTAACTCTAACACTAACCCTAACCCTAGCCCTAACCCTACCAGTTAGGTTTCAAGTACTTACACATGGAGTTTTGCATAGAGTTATGTACAGTAAGTTTTCAATGAGTTACGTGTTTATATTCTCACAGTGTTGTATCGTTACTTTTCATGGAATTACACATGAAGTTTCTCATAGAGTTTTATATAGATTTTTTACAAGAAGTTACATATGTAGATTGCCACACAGTGTTGTTCTGTTAATTTTTAAGAAGTTACACTTATAGATTCTCACACAGTGTTTTATGGTTTCTTTTCAAAAGGTTACATACGTAGTTTATCACACTGTGCTGTATCATTAGTTTTCATTAAGTTACCTGTCTAGTTTCTCACACAGTGTTGTATTGTTAATTTTCAATAACATACACGTGTAGATTCTCACACAGTTTTATATCGTTAGTTTTCAAGAATTTACAAAAGGAGTTTCTCACACAGTGTTGTTTCATTTGTTTTCAAGAAGTTACATTTGTATATTCTCACAGAGGTTTGGATAGTTAAGTTTCAATAAGTTACACGTGTAGATTCTCCCACCGTATAGTATCATTAGTTTTCAAGAAGGTACTAATGTAGTTTTTCACACAGAGTTATTTCATTAGTTTTCAAGAAGTTATGGGTGTAGATTCTCACACAGTGTTGTATTGTTAGTTTCAAGAAGTTACTAATGTAGTTTCTCACACAGAGTTATTTCATTAGTTTTCAAGAAGTTAGCGTGTATCTTCTTCCATTTCTTTCATTTTTTGCTTTGTTTCTTCTTTCATTTCCTGCCTTGTTTGTTTTTTTTCTTCCATTTCTTGCATTTTTTGGTTTGTTTTTTCATCCATTTCTTGCATTTTTGGTTTGTTTTTTCATCCGTTTCATTGAGGGATTTAACTACATCCTCTTTGAGGGCTTCTATCATTTTCATGAAAGTGGTTATAAGGTCAGTGTCTCCTGTTTCATTTGCATTGTATTGTTGGAGCCTTGCTGGTGTGAAGTCTCTAGAATCTGGTGGTGTCATAATTGTTTTTCTGTTGCTGAGTGTGTTTTTGTATTGTCTCTTTCCAATCTCTTATCCTAGTGAGTGCAGAAAGAGCCCCTTAGTGGTCTGGTGGTTACAGGACCAGAGTTGCTTTTGTTGGGTGCTATCAAGTACAATAATCTGGTAGTTCTTCTATTACTTGTCCTCGTTCTGGTCCCAGGATCCGCAGGAACACGTGGTCTACTGGTCTTCGTGGATCCTCTGCTTTCCTGGACCCACTGGAACAGCCGGTCCCCTGGTCTCCCTGGATCAGCTAGTTTCCTTGTCTCATTGGTGGGAGAGAAGTCAGAAATGGAAGAAAAAATTAAACAAAAAATGAAAGAAATGTAAGAAGAAAAAACCAAAAAAGGCAGGAAATAGAAGAAAAAACAAAGCAAAAAATACAAGAACTGCAAGAAAAAGCAAACCAAAAATTGCAAGAAATGGAAGAAAAAGCAAACCAAAAAATGCAAGAAATGGAAGAAAGAAAAAATCAAAAAAATCATAAAATGCTAACAGTGCAAGGGTTGAAATAGAGACAATAAAAAATACAATCTGAAGAAAGCCTGGAAATAGAACAGCTGGGCAAACAGTCAGGTACTACCGATACAAGCATTAATAACAGAATAAAATAGATGGAAGAGAGAATCTCAGGTGTTGAAGATACAGTAGGAGAAATGGAATCATCAACCAAAGAAAATCTTAAGTCCATCAAATCCTTAACAAAAATCATCCAGGAAATATGGGACACCATGAAAAGACCAAACCTAAGAATAACAGGTATAGAAGAAGGAAAAGAAAACCACCTCAAAGGGGCAGAGAACATATTCAACAAAATCATAGAAGGAAACTTTTGCAACCTTAAGAAAGACAGGCCAATGAAGTTTCAAGAAGCTTACACAACACCAAATAGAGTGGATCACAAAAAAGTCTCCTTGCCACCTAATAATCAAGACCCCAAATATACAGAATAAAGACACAGGCTAGTAGACCTGATTCGAAGACAGAACCCATCCTTCTGCTGCATACAAAAAACACACCTCACCCTCAAAGACAGACATTACCTGAGACTTAAAGGTTGGGAAAAAATTTCCAATCAAATGGACCCAAGAAACAAGCAGGGATAGCAATCCTAATATCTAACAAATTAGACTTTAAAACAAAATCAATCAAAAGAGATGAAGGAGGTCATTAAATACTCATCACAGGAGAAATTCACCAAGATGATGTGTCTATCTTGAACATCTATGCCCCAAATACAAAGGCGTCCACATTCATAAAAGAAACATTACTAAAACTTAAAGCACATATAGAGCCCACTTATAGTGGGAAGATTCTACACACCACAGTCACCACTAGACAGGAATACCAGACAGAAAATCAACAAAGAAACAAAGGGTCTAATAGAAGAAATGACACAACTGGGATTAACATACATCTATACATCATTTCATCCACATAAAAAAGAATATACCTTCTTCTCACCACCACATGGGACATTCTCAAAAATCGACCACATACTTGGCAACATATCCAACCTCAGCAGCATCAAAAAAATTGGAATAACTCCATGCATCTTGCCAGACCACCACGCTTTAAAAGTAGAATTGGACAAAACACAAATTGCAGAAAACCTACAAACTTGTGGAAATTGAATAATGCTCAACTGCACCATTCCTGGGTCAAAGAAGAAATAAAAGAAGAATTTAAATACTTCCTAGAATTCAATGAATTCAATGAGAATGAAGACACAACATACCCAAATGTACAGGACACTTTGAAAGCAGTGCTACGGGGGAAGTTCATACAACTAAGTGCCCACATGAAGAAACTGGAGAATAGTTATACTAGAGAATTAAAAGCACTGCTGAAAGCTCTAGAAAACAAAGAAGCAAACTACCGCAGGAGGAGTAGACACCAGAAAATAATCAAATTGAGGGCTGAAATCAATGAAGTGGAAACTAGGAAAATAATACAAAGAAACAACGCAACGAAGAGTTGGTTCTTTGAGAAAATCAACAAGATAGACAAACCTTTGTCCAAACTTACCAACCAGCAGAGAGTGAACACACAAATTAACAAAATCAGAAATGAAAAGGGGAACATAACAATGGACTCTGAGGAAATTCAGAGAATCATCAGGTAATACTTTGAAAACCTGTACTCCACAAAATTCAAAAATGTAAGGGAAATGGACGACTTCCTGGATAGCTATTACTTGCCAAAATTAAATCAAGAACAGAAAAGCAATTTAAATACATCTATAACCCCTATGGAAAAAGAAGCAGTCATCAAAAGTCTCCCAACCAAAAAAAGTCCAAGTCCAGATGGCCTCAGTGCAGAATTCTACCAGAAATTCAAAGAACAGCTTATAGCAATTCTTCTCAAAGTATAAAATGCAGTACAAACAGAAGGGTCTTTGCCAAACTCTTTCTATGAAGCTTCAATAATCTTGATCCCCAAACCACACAAAGACACAACTCAAAAAGAGAAGTTCAGACCAATATCCCTCATGAACCTTGATGCAAAAATACTCAATAAAATACTGGCAAATCGGATCAAAGAACATATCAAAACAATCATTGGCCACGATCAAGTTGGTTTCATCACAGGGGTGCAGGGATGGTTCAACATACGAAAATCCATCAACGTAATCCACCATATAAACAAGCTTAAAAGCAAAAATCAAATGATCATCTCACTAGATGCTGAAAAAGCCTTTGACAAAATCCATCACCCCTTCATGACAAAGGTCTTGGAGAGATCTGGGATAACAGGGACATACTTAAACATAATACAAGCTATATACAGTAAACCAACAGCTAACATCAAACTAAATGGACAGAAACTCAACGCAATTCCTCTAAAATCAGGAACAAAACAATGTTGTCCACTCTCTCCACACCTTTTCAACATTGTACTTGAAGTTCTAGCCATTGAATTATGACAACAAACCGGGATCAAAGGAATACAAATTGGGAAGGAAGAGGTAAAACTTTCACTGTTTGCAGATGATAGTTTACATCATTTACCCAAAGAACTCATCCAGGGAACTCTTACAGCTGATTGACAACTTCAGCAAAGTGGCAGGCTACAAGATCAACTCAAGAAAATCACTAGCCCTACTATATACAGATGATAAAAGGCCTGCCAATGAAATCAGAGAAATATCACCCTTTACAATTGCCACAAACATCATTAAATTCCTTGGGGTAACACTAACCAAACCAGTGAAAGACCGATATCGCAAGAACTTTGAATCTTTAAAGAAAGAAATTAAAGAAGCCCTCAGAAAATAGAAAGATCTCTCATGCTCTTGGATAGGTATGATCAATGTAGTCAAAATGGCATTCCTGCCAAAAGCAATCTACACATTCAATGCAATCCCCATAAAACCCCAGCACAATTCTTCACAGTCCTTGAAAGAACAAGAATCATTTTTTTATGGAAAAACAAAATACCCAGGATAGACAAAGCAACCTCTTCAACAAGGCAACGTCTGGAGGCATCACCATCCCTGACTTAAACCTCCATTAACGAGCTATAGTCCTGAAAACAGCTTGGTATTGGCACAAAAACAGACATGTAGACCAATGGAATCGAATTGTAAACCCTGATATGAACGCACACACGTATGAACATCTGATTTTTTGACAAAGAAGCTAAACATATGCAATGGAATAAAGAACTCATGTTCAACAAATAGTGCTGGCATAATGGAGGCTGGCATGTAGAAGACTGCGAATGGATCCATGTCTATCTCCATGCACAAAATTTAAATCCAAATGGATCAAAGACCTCAACATAAATCCAGCCACACTGAACCTCTTAGAAGAGAAAGTGGAAGTTACCCTTGAACGAATTCGTACAGAAGACAGATTCCTGAACATAACAACACCAGCACAGACAGTGAGATCAACAATTAATAAAGGGACCTCCTGAAACTTAGAAGCTTCTGTAAGGCAAGTGACACAGTCAGTAAGAAAAAAAGGCAGCCCACAGAATGGGAAAAATATTCACTAACCCCACATCTGACAGAGGGTTGTTCACCAAAATTTTCAAAAACTCAAGAAGCAAGTCTCCAAAACAGCAAAGAATCCAATTAAAAAGTGGGCTGCAGAACTAAGTAGAGAATTTTCAATAGAGGAGTCTAACATGGCTGAGAGGCACTTGAGAAAGTGTTCAACATCCCAAGCCATCTGGGAAATCCAAATCAAAACAAATCTGAGATACCATCTCAGTCCAGTCAGAATGGCTAAAATCAAAAACACCAACAATTTATGCTGGAGAGGATGTGGTAAAAGGGGACACTCCTCCATTGCTGGTGAGGTGCCAACTGGTTCAGCCACTCTGGAAATCAGTATGGAGATTCCTCAGAAAAATGGGAATAAGCCTACCACAAGACCCAGCAACTCCACTCTTAGGAATATACCCAAAAGATGTCCATTCATACAACAAGGATGTCTGTTTCACTATGTTCATAGCAGCATTATTTGTAATAGCCAGGACTTGGCAGCAAACTATATGCCCCTCAACCAAAGAGTGGATAGAGAAAATGTGGTTTATTTACACAAAGAGTACTATTTAGCAGAAAAAACAACAGAATCCTGAGATTCACAGGCAAATGGATGACAGTAGAAGAAGCAATCCTGAGTGAGGTAACCCAATCACAAAAAGAGAAACATGGCATGAACTCTCTCAAATATGCATTTTAGGCATAGATCTGGGGAGTGCCAGCCTACAATCCCATGGCCACATAGGCTGGGAAACAGAAACTTCATTGAGTGGCTGATGGAAGAAGAGGCAGTGTCAGCTAAGTACTGAGATTAAATCAAGAAAGCCAGTAACAGAGAGGGAGAACTGATGACCAAAGTAGTTAAGACTGGACTGGTTTAACTCCAGAAACAGCTGACCTGACAAGGGTTAACTCTTGAATTCCAGGCTGATACCTGGCAATCTAACATGGGACAGATAAACACCCCCTCAATTGGGGTGTCAGTGAGGAGGCCTAGGTAATCTATTGAGCCTTGGGCAGTAGATACGCATACATCCCGAGTATACATATGGACTTTGGACTCCCATCCAACAATGTGAGATGAACTCTAACCCTGAACTATTGTGGGGAGGGTCTAGGCGCTGCCCTGGATGACATGACAGTCTATGGGCAACCACATGGAGGGCCTCACCCTCCCTGGGGAAATGAGGAGATAATGGGGGAGTTGAGGGGAGGGCATTGGAGTAGGGGAGGGAAAGGGAGAAGGGCCTTTAACTTACTTGTGAACCAAACATGTTTCTAATCAGAATTTAAATTTAAAAATGAAAAAAATAATAAAATAGCTATGCGTGTATTTTTGAACTCAGTGTTGTATCGATAGTTTTCAAGAAGTTCTGGATATAGATACTCACACAGTGTTTTATCCTTAGTTTTCAAGAGGTAAACAGGAAGTTTCTGACAGTGTTGTATCATTTGTTTTCTAGAAGTTACAATTGTAGATTCTCACACAGGGTTTGATCGTTAGTTTTCAATAAGTTACACGTGTAGATTCTCACACATATTGTATCGTTAATTTTCATTAAGATACAAGTGTAAGTTCTCAAATAGTTTAGTTTTCGTATAGTTTTCGAGATGTTACTAATGTAGTTTCTCACACAGTAATATCATTAATTTTCAATAAGATACACATGTAGATTTTCTCAAGGAAGTGTTGTGTCATTAGTTTTCAAGAAGTTACGCTTATTAATTCTCACACAGTGTTGTATCATTAGTTTTCAACACGTTACACTAGTAGATTCTCACACAGTGTTTTATCTTTAATTTTGAACAAGTTACACGTGAAATTTCTCAGACAGTGTTGTGTCCTTTGTTTTCAAGTAGTTATGCATCTATATTCAAAAACAGTGTTGTATCCTTCCTTTTCCAGAAGATACACGTGTAGATTCTCAGACAGTGTTGTATTGATAGTTTTCAAGTAGTTACACATGTATTTTCTCACACAGTGTTGCATTTTTAAAGAAGTTTCAAATGTAGATTCTTTCACAGTGTTGTATCGCTAGTTTCCAAGACGTTACACATGCAGTTTCTCAAACACTGTTGTGTCGTTGATTTTTATAAGTTACAAGAGGACATTCTCACTCTGTTTTGTATTGTTAGTTTTCAAGAACTTACATATATAGATTCTCACTCAGTGTTTTATCGTATGTTTCCAATAAGTATCACATGTCGATTCTCACACAATGTTGTATCATTAATTTCTAGAATTTATGCGTTTGTTTTGAACTCAGTGTTGTATCATTAGTTTTCAAGAAGTTACATATATAGATTCTCACACAGTGATGTATCATTAGTTTTCAATAAGTTATGAATATAGGTTCTCACACAATGATGTATCGTTTTTTAAAGATGTTACTCGTGCAGATTCCTACTAACTGTTGTTTCCTTGTTTTCAATATGTTACACGTATGGATGTGCAGGCAGCTTTGTATCGTTAGTTTTCAAGATATTACAGGTGTAGATACTCAGACAGTGTGGTTCGTTAATTTTCAATTACTTACATTTACACACAGTGTTGTATCATTAATTTTCAATAAGTTAAACGATGTAGATTCTGAGACAATGTTGTGTCCTTTATTTTCAAGAAGCTATGCATATACATTCAAAAACAGTGTTGTATCGTTGCTTTTCAATAAGATACACGTGTAGATTCACAGACAGTATTGTATCATTAGTTTTCAAGTAGTTACACATGTAGATTCTCACATACTGTTGTATCATTAGTTTTCAAGTAGTTACACATATAGTTTGTCACACAGTGTTGTATATTTAGTTTTCAATAAGATACACGTGTAGATTCTCATAAGTGTTGTATTGTTTTTTTCAATAATTTACACGTGTAGATTCTCACACAGTGTTTTACAGTGGGTTCTCAAGAAGTTACTAATATAGGTTCTCACACCGACTTGTATCCTTAGTTTTCAAGTAGTTACACATGTAGTTTCTCACACATTGTTTTATCATTTGTTTTCAATAAGTTTCACGTGTGGATTCTCACAAAGTGTTGTAACGCTAATTTTCAAGAAGCTATGCATTTGTTTCAAACTCAGTGTTGTATCTTTAGATTTCAAGAAGTTAGGTATATAGTTTCTCACACAGTGCTGTATTGTTAGTTTTCCAGAAGTTAAACACGTAGTTTCTCAGACAGATTTGTATCGTTGGTCTTCAAGAAGTTACACATTTAGATCTCATAGAGTGTTGCATCGTTAGTTTTCAAGAAATTACTAATGTAGTTTCTCCCCCAGAGTTATTTTGTTAATTTTGAAGAAGTTATGCATTTAATTTAAAACTGAGTGTTGTATCGTTAGTTTTCAAGAAGTTAAACATGTAGTTTCTCCCACAGTGTTGTAAAGTTAGTTTTCCTGAGTAACACGTAGTTTCTCACACAGTGATGTCTTGTTTGTTTCCAAGAAGTTACACTAGTTGATTCTCACACAGGGTTGTATCATTAGTTTTCAATAAGTTTCACGTGTTTATTCTCACACAGTGTTTTATGTTAATTTTCAATCATATACACGTGTAGATTCTCAAGCAGTTTTGTATCGTTAGTTTTCAAGAAGTCACAAAAGTGGTTTTCTCACACGGAGTTATTTCATTAATTTTCAAAAAGTTATTCGTGTAGTTTCGAACTCAGTGTTGTATCATCAGTTTTCAACAGGTTACGAATATAGATTCTCACACAGAGTTGCATTCTTAGTTTTCAAGAAGTTACACACATAGTTTCTAACACTGTGCAGTATCGTCAGTTTTCAATATGTTAAACGTGTAGATTCTCACACAGTGCTGTATCGTTAGTTTTTAAGAATTTCTAATGTAGTTACTCACACAGACTTATTTCATTAGTTTTCAAGAAGTTATACATATATTTCGAACCCAGTGTTGTATCGTTATTTTCAAAAAGTTAATAATATAGATTCTCACACAGTGCTGTATCATTACTTTTCAAAGTTAAACATACAGTTTCTCAAACCGTGTTGTATAGTTTGTTTTCAAGAAGTTTTACACGTAGATTCTCACACAGTGTTGTATGGTTTGTTTTCAAGAAGATTCACTTGTTCTCACACAAGGTTGTATCGTTAGCTTTCAATAAGTTACACGTGTAGATTCTCATACAGAGATATGCCATTAATTTTCAATAAGATACAACTGTACATTCTCACACAGTGTTGTATAATTAGTTTTCAAGAATTTACACAAATATTTTCTCACACTGTATTGTATCGTATGTTTTCAAGAAGTTACACACGTAGTATCTCACACTGTGTTGTATAGTTTGTTTTAAAGAACTTAAGAATGAAGTTTCTAACACTGTGTTGTATCGTTAGTTTTCATTATGTTTCACGCGTAGATTCTCACACAGTGTTGTATGTTAATTTTCAATAAGATACACGTGTTGATTCTCAAACAGTGTTAAATCGTTAGTTTTCAAGAATTTACTAATATAGTTTCTCACAAAGAGTAATTTCATTAGTCTTAAAGAACTTTGTGTGTATTTTGAACCCAGTGTTGTATCCTTTGTTTTCAAGAAGTTAATAATATAGATTCTCACACATTGTTGTATCGTTAGTTTTCAAGAAGTTACACATGAGTTTCTCACACAGAGTTGTATCGCTGGGTTTCAAGAAGTTATACACCTACTATGTTACACAGTGTAGTATCGTTAGTTTTCAATAAGTTACCCGTGTAGATTCTCACACAGTGTTGTATCGTTAGTTTTCAAGAAGTTAAATACATAGTATCTCACACAGTGTTGTATAGTTAGTTTTCCTGAGTTACACGTAGTTACTCACACAGTGTTGTATCTTTAGTTTTCAATAAGTTACACGTGTAGATTCTCACAGAGTATTGTATGTTAATTTTCAATAAGATCCACGTGTAGATTCTCACACAGTGTTATATTGTTAGTTTTCAAGAAGTTACTAATGTAGTTACTCACACAGATTTATTTCATTAATTTTCAAGAAGTCATGCATGTACTTTCGAACTCAGTGTTGTATCATTTGTTTCAAGAAGTTACAAATACTGATTCTCACAGAGTGTTGTATCATTAATTTTCAATAAGTTACATGAGTAGTTTCTCACTTAGTCTTGTTTCTTTAGTGTTCAAGAAGATATACATATAGTTTCTCACACAGAGCTGTAACGTTTTCTTCAAGGATTTAGGCATGTAGTTTCTAACACTGTGCTGTATCATTAGTTTTCAATTTGTAACACGGGTAGATACTCACACAGTGCTGTATGTTAATTTTCAGTAAGATACACGTGTAGATTCTCACACAGTGTTGTATCGATAGGTTTCAAGAATTACTAATGTAGATTCTCACACAGAGTTATTTCGAACGATACAACACTGAGTTCTAAACTGAATTCATAACTTCTTGAAAACCAAGGAAATAACTCTGTTTGAGAAACTACATTAGTAACTTCTGGAAAACTAATGATATAACACTGTCTGAGAATCTACACATGTATCTTATTGAAAATTAATGATATAACACTGTCTGAGAATCTACAAGTGTAACTTACTGAAAACTCACGATACAGCACTGTGTAAAAAACTACATGTGTAACTACTTGAAAACTAACGACACAACACGGTGTGAGAATCTACAGGTGTAATTTATTGAAAAGTAATTATACAAAACTGTGTTTGAATCTAAATGCATAACTTCTTGAAATTATAGAACACAACACTGTCTGAGAATCTACACGTGTAACTTCTTGAAAACTAATGATACTATACTGTGTGAGAAACTGCGTGTGTAACTTCTTGAAATCTAATGGTACAACACAGTGTGAGAAACTACCTGCGCAACTGCTTGAAATTAAATGATACAAAGCTGCCTGTACATCTATACGCGTAACTTATTTAAAAAAAAGGAAACAACACTTTGTGGGAAACTGGGTGAGTAATATGTTGAAAACAAATGATACAACTTTTTGAGAAAATCTATATTCGTAAATTATTGAAAACTAATGATACAGCACTGTTTGAGAAACTACATGCATAACATCTTCAAAACTAATGATACAACTCTGTTAGAGAATCTATCTATGTAACTTATTGAAATCTAACGACACAACTCTAAGTTCTAAATTGAATGCATATCTTCTTGAAAACCAAGGACATAATGCTGTGTGAGAAACTTCATTAGTAACTTCTGGAAATCTAATGATGCAACACTGTCTGAGAATCTACACGTGTAACATATTGAAAAGTAACGATACAACCCTGTGTTTGAATCTGTATTTGTAACTTCTTGAAAATAAAGTACTCAAACCTGTATGAAATTCTACACGTGTAACTTCTTGAAAACTAATGATACAAAACTGTGTAAACTACATATATAACTTCATGAAAACTAATGATACAAAACTGTGTAAACTACATGTATAACTACTTGAAAACTAATGATACAACACTGTGTGAGAAAGTACTTGTGTAAGTACTTGAAAACTGATGATACAACACTGTGTGTGAAACTACATGTGTCAATACTTGAAAACTAACAATACAAAACTGAGTATCCACACATTTATTTTATTGAACAGTAATGAAACAACACTGTGTTTGAAACTATTTGTGTAACTTCTTGAAAATAGAGGACATGACACTGTCTGAGAATCTACACGTGCAACTTACTGAAAATTAAAGATACAACACTGTGTGAGAATCTCTAAGCATAACTCCATGAAAACTAATGATTCAAAAGTGTCTTAAGAATCTACATCTGTAACTTCTTTAAAACTATTGATACAACACTGTGTGAAAATTTGTAATTGTAACTTCTTGAAAAGTAACATTAAAACACTGTCTGAGAATCTATACATGTAACTAATTTAAATTAACAAAACAAAACTGTGTGAGAATCCACACGTGTAACTTATTGAAAATTAACGATACAAAAATGTTGAGAATCTCATGTGTAACTAATTTAAAATTAACAAAACAACACTGTCGGGGAATATACACGTGTAATGTCTTGAAAATTAACAGTGTGTAAAATTACATTCGTAACTATTTGAAAACTAACGATACAAACCTGCCTGCAAATCTATACGTGTTACTTATTGAAAACAAAGAAAACAACACTTTGAAGGAAACTAAGAGAGTAATATCTTTAAAACAAAGGATACAACATTGTGTGAGTATCTATATTCATAATTTCCTGAAAACTAACGATACAGCACTGTGTGAGAATCTATATACATAATATTTGAATCCAACGATACAACACTGAGTTCTAAACTGAGTGCATAACTTCTTGAAAACTAACGATACTACACTGTGTGAGAATCAACACATGTAAGTTATAAAATTTAACCACACAACACTGTTTGAAAAATTACATGCGTTAAATATTGAAAACTAATGATACAACACTGTGAGAGAATCTACATGTGCAACTTCTTAAAAACAAATGATACAACACTGTGTGAGTATCTATTTGCGTAGATTCTTGTAAACTAACGATAAATCACCATGAGAAATTATCTATGTAACTTTTTGAAATATAACGATACAACTCTGAGTTCTAAACTGAATGCATGACTTCTTGAAAGTTAACGAAATAACTCTGTGTGACAAACTACATTACTAACATCTGGAAAAATAACGATACAACACTGTCTGAGAATCTATACGTGTAACTTATTGAAAATTAATCATACAACACTGTATGAGAAACTACACATGCATCTTACTGAAAAGTAAAAATACAACCCTGTATTTGAATCTAAAGTGTAACATCTTGAAAAAAATGACTCAACACTCTCTGAGAATCAAGACGTTTATCTCCTTGAAAACTATACAACACTGTGTGAGGAACTATATGTGTTACTTTTTGAAAACTAATTATACAACACTCTGTGAGAAACTAAATGGGTAACTTCTTGGAAAATAATGATACAATGCTCTGCGCACAACTATACGTGTAACTTATTGAAAACAAAGGAAACAACACTTTGTGGAAACTATGTGAGTAACATCTTGAAAACAAACTATACAACACTGTGCTAGAATCTATAATCGCAACTTATTGAAAACTGATGATACAGCACTGTGTTAGAGTCTATAACTCTAGTATAAATCTAAAGTTACAACACTGAGACATAAACTGAATGCATAAATTCTTGGAATCTGACGATACAACTCTGTGTGAGAATCCACACGTATAATTTATTGAAAAGTAACTATACAACACAGTGTGAGAATCTATATACTTAAGTTCTTTGAAAACAAACGATACAACACAGTGTGAGAATCTCCACTTGTAACATATAAAAATTAAGGACACAACACTGTTTTTGAAACTACATGAATAACATCTTGAAAACTAACGATACAACACTGTCAGACAATCTACATATGCAACTTTTTAAAAACAAATGATACAACACTGTGTGAGTATCTATATTTGTAACATCTTGAAATCTAATGATACTAATTTGAATTCTAAACTGAATGCATAACTTCTTGAAAACAACGGAAAAATCTCTTCGTGAGAAACTACATTAGTAACTTTGGGAAAAATAACGACCCAACACTGTGTAAGAAACTACATGTGAAATTACTTGAAAACTTACGATACAAAAATGTCTGAGAATCTACATGTGTATCTTATTGAATAGTAACCATGCAACTGTGTTTGAATCTATATGTGTATCTTCTGGAAAATAAATGACACAAGACTGTCTGAGATTCTACACGTGTAACTTATTGAAAATTAAAGATACAACACTGTGAGAGAATCAGTAAGCATAACTACTTGAAAACTAAGGATACAACACTCTCTTGAGAATCTACAAATGTAAGTTCTTGAAAACTAATGATACAACACTGAGAATCTACACGTGTAAATTAATGATACAACACTCTGATAATCTGCACGTGTAACATATTGAAAAATAACGATACAACATGGTGTGACAAACTACATGTTTAACTACTTGAAAACTGACTATACAACACGGTCTGAGAATCTACACGTGTAACTTATTGAAAACTAATGATACAACACTGTCTGAGAATCTACACGTGTAACTTCTTGAAAACTAACGATACAACACTGGGTGACAAACTACATGTGTAACTACTTGAAAACTGTCGATAGAACACTTTCTGGGAATCTACACGTGTATCTTATTGAAAAATAATGATACAACACTGTGTTTGAATCTATATGTGTAACTTCTTGAAAATAAATTGCACAACGCTGTCTTATATTCTACATGTGTAACATATTGAAAATTAAAGATACAACATTGTGTGAGAATCTATACTTGTAACATATTGAAAACTAAAGATACAACAGTTTGTAAGAATCTAACTACGTAATTCTTAAATCTTACAGTATAACTCTGATTTCTAAACTGCATGCATAACTTCTGGAAAACTAATGAAATAAATCAGTGTGAGAAACTACATTAGTACCTTCTGGTATACTAACGATACCACACTGTGTGAGAATTACATGTGTAACTAATTGAAAATTAACGAAATAACACTGTATGAGAACCTCACGTGTAACTTGTTGAATACTAACGATACTACACTGTGTGAGAAACCACATATTTATCTTATTGATGAGCAACAATACAACGCTGTGTTTGAATCTATATGTGTAACTTCTTGAAAATAAATGACTCAACACTGTCTGGGTATTTACACGTGTAACTTCTTGAAAAGTAATGATACAACACAGTGTGAGAAAATACATGTGTACCTTCATGAAAACTAAGGATAAAAATATGTCTGAAATCTATAAGGGTGACTTATTGAAAAAAAGGAAAAAACCCTTTGTGGGAAACTGCGTGAGTAACATCGGTGTGCGAGATTCTATAGTCCTAAATTATTGAAAACTAATGGTACAGCACTGGGTGAGAATCTATCTACCTAAATTCTTGAAATCTAACGATACACCTCTGAGTTTTAAACTGAATGCATAACGTCTTGAAAACTAACAAAATAACTCTGTGTGAGAAACTACATTAGTAATTCTGGAAAAGTAATTATATAACACTGTCTGAGAATCTACAGGTATAACTTATTGAAAATTAAAGATACAACACTGTGTGAGAATCTACACGTGTATCTAATTGAAAAATAACGATACAGCTCTCTATGAGAATCTATTTGTCTATTTTATTGAAAAGTAACTATAGAAAACTGAGTTTGAATCTATATGTGTAACTACTTGAAAATAAAGGACACACCACTGTCTGAGATACTACAAGCATAACTTGAAAAGTATTGATATACACTGTGTGAGAAACTACAGATGTAACTTCTTGAAAACTAAATATACATCATTATGTGAGAAACTACATATATTTTTTTGGCTTTTTGAGACAGGGTTTCTCTGTGGCTTTGGAGGCTGTCCTGGAACTCGCTCTGTAGACAAGGATGGCCTTGAAACTCACAGAGATCCACCTGCCTCTGCCTCCCAAGTGCTGGGATTAAAGGCATGTGCCACCAACACCCAGCTGAGAAACAACATGTTTAACTACTTGAAAACTAAAAATACAACACTATCTGAGAATCTACACATGCATCTTATTGAACAGTAATGCAACAACACTGTATTTGAATTTATATGAATAACTTCTTGAAAATAAAGACACAACACTGTCAGAGATTCTACACATCTTACTTACTGAAAAGTATAGGTACAACACCTTGTGAGAATCTTCAAGTATAACGTAATGAAAACTAATGATACAATACTGTGTGAGAATCTATGAGCATAACTTCTTGAAAACTAATTATACAACAATGTCTTGAGAATGTAAACGTGCAACTTCGTGAAAACTAAAGATGCAAAACTGTGTGAGCATCTCTAATAGTATCTTCTTGAAAACTAACATTACAACACGGTCCAAGAATCTACACGTGTAACTAATTTTAATTATCCATACAAAACTGTCTGAGAATCTACACGTGTAACTTATTGAAAAGCCACAATACAACCCTTTGTTTAAATCTGTATGAATAACTTCTTGAAAATAATGGACTCAACACTGTCTGAGAATCTTCACGTGTAACACCTTGAAAACTAACGATACAACACTATGTGAGAAAGTACATGCGTAACTTCTTGAATACTGATTATACAAATCTGCCTGCACATCTATATGGGTAACTTATTGAAAACAAAGGAGACAACTCTTTGTGGGAAACTACTTGAGTAACATCTTGAAAACAAACGTTGTTTCAGAATCTATACTCGTAACTTTTTGAAAACTAATGATACAGCACTGTCTGAGAAACTACATGTGTAACATGTTGAAAACTAACAATACAACACTGTGAGACAATCGACATGTGTAACTTCTTAAAAAAAGATACAACACTGTGTGAGTATCTATATGTGTAACTTCTTGAAAACTAAAGATACAACAATGTCTGAGAATCTACTCGTGTATCTTACTGAAAACTAATGATACAACGCTGTGTCTGAATCTATATACATACATTCTTGAAAACAATTTACACAACACTGTCTTATATCCTACACTTGTAACTTATTAAAAATTCAAGATACAACACTGTATGAGAATGTACACGTGTATCTTACTGAAAACTAACGATATAACACTATGTGAGAATCTATGTAAGTAACTTCTTGAAATCTAATGATACAACGATGAATTCTAAACTAAATGCAAAAATTCTTTAAAACTAACTATAAAACACTGTGTGAGAGTCCACACATAAAATTTATTGAAAAATGATGCTACAACACTGATTGAGAATCTACAAAGTTAAGTTCCTGAAAGCTATTGTTACAACAGAGTGTGACAATTTCCACGTGTAAATTATAAAAATTAACAACACAACACTGTTTGAGAAACTACATGTGTAACATCTTGAAAATTAATGATACAACACTGTGAGAGAATCTATATGTGCAACTTCTTTAAAAAAATGATACACCACTGTGTGAGTATCCTTGTGTGTAACTTCTTGAAAATTGACGAGACAGCACTATGTAAGAATCTATCTACCTAAACTCTTGAAATCTAACGATACAACTCTGAATTTTAAACTGAATGCATAACTTCTTGAAAACTAAGGAAATAACTCTGTGTGAGAAACTGCATTAGCAGCTTCTGGAAAACTAACCATACAAAACTGTCTGAGAATCGACACGTGTACCTTATTGAAAACTAACGATACAACACTGTGTGAGAAACTACATGTGTAACTACTTGTAAATACACAGCACTGTCTGAGAATCTACATGTGTAACTTATTGAAAATTAAATACAACACTGTGTGATCATCTACACGTGTAACGTATTGAAAACTAATAATACAACAGTTTGTGAGAATCTACAAGCATAAATTCTTGAAAACTGAGGACACAACACTGTCTTGAAAATCTACATGTGTAAGTTCTTGAAAACTAATGATACAACACTGTGTGAGAATCTATTATTGTAACTTCTTGAAAACTAATGATACAACACTGTCTTGAAAATCTACACGTGTAACTTACTGAAAATTAACGATACAACACTGGGTGAGAATCTACAAGTGTAACTTATTGAAGACTAAAGATACAACACTGTGTGAGAAACTGCATGTGTATCTACTTCAAAACTAACGATACAACACTGTCTGAGAATCAACACGTGTATCTTTTTTAATATTAAAAATACAACACTGTGTGAGTATCTACACGTGTAACATATTGATAACTATTGATAAAAATCTGTGAGAGAATCTATAAGCACAACTTCTTGACAACTAACAATACAAAACTGTCTGAGAATCTACACGTGTATCTTCGTGAAAATTAACGATACATCACTGGTTGAAAAACTACATGAGTAACTACTTGAAAACTAACGATACA
Source organism: Mesocricetus auratus (assembly GCF_017639785.1). Lineage (NCBI taxonomy): Eukaryota > Metazoa > Chordata > Mammalia > Rodentia > Cricetidae > Mesocricetus > Mesocricetus auratus. The sequence goes on from NW_024430819.1 coordinate 18,863, forward strand.
ACACTGTCAGAAACCAAATTTGTAACTTCTTTAAAACTAATGATACAATACTGTGTGAGAATCTACACCTGTCAAGTATTGAAAACTAACGATACAACACTGTGTGAGAAACTACATGTGTAACTACTTGAAAACTAACGATACAACATTGTGTGAAAATCTAAACCTGTATCTTATAGAGAAGTTTCGAAACGATAATATGTTTGAATCTATATGCCTCACTGCTTGAAAATAAAGGATACAACACTGTCTGAGAACCTACACTTGTAACTTCTTGATAGCAAATTGTACAACACTGTGAGGGAAACTACATTTGTAACTTCGTGAAAACTAATGATACAACATTGTGTGAGAATCTACTTGTGCACTGTATTGAAAGCTAATGACACAACACTGTGGGAGAATCTTTATGTGGAACATCTTGAAAAAAATGATACAACACTGTCTTGAGAATCTACATATGTAATGTCTTGAATACTAATGATACAACACAGTGTGAGAATCTATAAGCGTAACATGTTGAAAACTAACCAGACACACTGTCTGTGAATCTTCACGTGTAACTTATTGAAAATTAAAGATACAGCACTGTGTGATAATCTACACGTGTAACTTATTGAAAACTAATGATAAAACACTTTGTGAGAAACTATATATGTGTAACTACTTGAAAACTGAAGATACAATAGTGTCTTAGAATCAACACGTGTATCTTATTGAAAAGTAATGATACTACACTGTGTATGAATCTACATGAGTAACTTCTTGAACATAATGTACACAACACTGTCTGAGAATCTATATGTGTAACTACTTGAAATCTAACGATCCAACATTGTGTGAAAATATGTAAGTGCAACTTATTGAACCCTAACGAAAAAAACACTGTGTGAAAAACTGCATGTGTAACTTTTTGAAATCTAATGATAAAACACAGTATGAGAATCTACATGAGTAACTTCTTGAAATCTAATGACACAAAGCTGCCTGCACATCTATATGTGTAAGTTATTAAAGACAAAGGAAACAACACTTTTTGGGAAACTTCGTGAGTAACATCTTGAAAAAAATACAATATTGTGTGAGAATCTATATTCATAACTTATTGACAGCTAACGATACAGAACTTTTTGAGATTTTACACGTGTTGAGATTTAAACTTGAAATCTAAGGATACAACACTGAGTTCTAAACTGAATGCAGAACTTCTTGAAAACTAACAATACAACACTGTCTGAGAAAATTTTTGAAAACGAATGATACAACACAGAGTGATTTCTCCATACACAACACTGTTTGAGAAACTAAATGCGTAATATCTTGAAAACTAAAGATACAACAGTGTGAGAGAATCAATATGTGAACTTCTTAAAAACAAACGATAAAATATTGTGTGAGTATGTGCATATCTTCTTGAAAACTAATGATACTGCACTGTGTGAGAACCTATCTATGTAACTTCTTGAAATCTAACTATACAACTCTGAGTTCTAAACTGAATGCATAACTTCTTGAAAACTAATGAAATAACTCGGTGTGAGAAACTACATTAATAACTTCTGAAAAACCAATGACACAACGCTGTATGAGAATCTAAACGTGTAACTTATTGAAAATTAACAATACAACATTGTGTGAGAATCTACACGTGTAACTTATTGAAAATTAAAGATACAACACTGTGTGAGAATCTGTAAGCATAACTTCTTGAAAACTAAGGATACAACACTGTCTTGAGAATCTGAAAGTGTAAGTTCTTGAAAAGTAACGATACAACACTGTGTGAGAATCTATAAGGGTAGCTTCTTGAAAACTAATGATAAAATACTGTCTGAGAAGCTACACGTGTAACTCATTGAAAAGTAACGATACAACACTGGGTGAGATTCTACACGTGTAACTGATTGAAAACTAACGATACAACACTGACTGATAATATACACATGTATCTTATTGAAAAGTAATGATACAACACTGTCTTTGAATCTATATGTGTAACACCTTTAAAATAATGGCCACAACACTGTCTGAGAATCTACACGTGTAAGTAATTGAAAATTAAAGATACACCACTGTGTGAGAATCTACACGTGTAACCTATTGAAAATTAATGATACAACTCTGTGTGAGAATCAATAACCATAACTTCTTGAAAACTATGGATACAAAACTGTCTTGAGAATCTACAGGTGTAACTTCTTGAAAACAAATGATACAACACTGTGTGCGAATCTATAATCCTAACTTCTTGAAAACTAATGATACAACACTGCCTGAGAATCTAAACATGTAACTTAGGGAAAATTAACGATACAACACTGTGTGAGAATCTACACTTGTAACTTTTTTAAAATTAACGATACAACACTGTCTGAGAATCTACTCATGTAACATATTGAAAACTAATGATACAACATTCTGTGAGAAACTACATGTGTAACTTCTTGAAAATCATTGATACAACACAGTGTGAGAAACTACATGTGTAACTTCTTGAATACTAATGATACAAATCTGCCTGCACATCTATACATGTTACTTATTGAAAACAAAGGAAGCAACACTTTGTGGGAAACTACTTGAGTAACATCTTGAAAACAAATGATACAAAAATGTGTAAGAATCTATCATCGTAATGATACAGCACTGTGTGAGAATCCACACGTGTACATTATTGAAAACTAACGATACAACACTGGGTTAGAATCTATTTAGGTAAGTTCTTGAAAATTAATGATACAACACATTGTGAGAATCACAATGTGTAACTTACAAAAAGTAACGACACAACACTGTTTGAGAAACAGCATGCATAACATGTTGACAACTAACAATACAACATTGTGAGAAAATCGACATGTGTAACTTTTTAAACACAAAGGGTACAACACTTTGTGAGTACCTCTGTGCATAACTTCTTAAAAACTAACGATACAGCACTGTGTGAGAATCTAATATGTAACTACCTGAAATCTAAAGATACAACTCTGAGTTCTAAACTGAATTCATAAATTCTTGAAAACTAACAAAACAACTCTGTTTGGGAAAATACCTTAGTAACTTCTGGAAAACAAATGACAGAACACTGTCTGAGAATCTACAGGTGTAACATATTGAAAATTAAAGATACAACACTGTCTGAGAATCTATACATATAACTAATTGAAAACTATCCATACAACACTGTGTGAGAAACTACATGTGTAAGTACTTGAAAACTAAAAATACAAAACTGTCTGAGAATATACAGGTGTAACTTCTTGAAAATTAACGATATAAAACTGTGAGAATCTACACGTGTAACGTTTCAAAACTATCGATACAGCACTGTGAGAATATATATAATTACCTTTTTGAAATCTAACGATACAACACTGTGGGAGAGTCCACATGTGTAACTTCTTGACAACTAACGATACAACACTGAGTGAGAACCTATATACCAAGTTCTTGAAAACTAATGATACAAAACAGTGTGAGAATCTCCACGTGTAACTTATAAAAATTAATGACACAACATTTTGAGAAACTGCATGCGTAACATCTTGAAAATTATTGATATGACCTTGTGAGAGAACCAATATGCGCAACTGCTCATAAACAACCGATACAACACTGTATGAGTATCTATGTGCGTATCTTCTTGAAAACTAACGATACAACTCTGGGTTCTAAACAGAATGCATAACTTCTTGAAAACTAACGAAAAAACTCTGTGTGAGAAACTACATTTGTAACTTCTAGAAAACTAAAAATACAACACTGTCTGAGATTCTACACGTGTAGCTTATTAAAACTAACGATACAACACTGTAAGAGAAACTACATGTGTAACGACTTGAAAACTAATGGTACAACACTGTGTTAGAATAAAGAGCTGTAACTTCTTGAAAACTAATAAGAGAACACTGTGTGAGAATCCATAAGCGTAACTTCTTGAAAACTACCGACACAACACTGTCTGAATACCTACACGTGTAAACCATTGCAAAGTTAAGATACAACAACGTCTGAGAATCTACACTTATAACCTATTGAAAATTAATGATTCAGCATTGTCTGAGCATCTAAACGTGTAACTTATTGAAAACTAACAATACAACACTGTTTGAGAAACTACATGTGTAACTACAGGAAAACTAGTGAAACAACAGTTTCTGAGAATCTACACTTGTATCGTAATGAAAGGTAACATTACAACACTGTGTTTGAATCTATATGTGTAACTTCTTAAAAATAAAGGACACAAAACTTTCTGAGAATCTAAATGTGTAATATATTGCAAACTAATGATACAACACTGTGTGAGAATCTATAAGGGTAACTACTTGAAATCTAACGATAAAACACTGAGGTGTGAACTGAATACATAACATCTTAAAAACTAATGACAGCACTGAGTTAAAATCCACATGTGTAACACTGTGTGAGAAACTACATTAGTAACGTCTGGAAAACTAACGATACAGCACTGTCTGAGAAGCTACAAGTGTAACTTATTGAAAATTAATGATACAACACTGTCTGAGCATCAACATGTGTAAATTATCAGGTGTAAGTTATCGAAAATTAATGATACAACACTGTCTGAGCATCAACATGTGTAAATTATCAAAACTAAAGATACAACACTGAATGAGAAACTATATGTGTAACTACTTGAAAACTAATGATACAACACTGTCTTAGAATATACAGGTGTAAGTTCTTAAAAATTAACGATACAACACTATGTGAGAATCTTTCTACCTAATTTCTTGAAATAACTTCTTGAAAACTACCCATAAAACACTGTCTGAAAAACTACACTTGTAACTCATTGAAAATTAATGATACAACACTGTCTGATAATGTACTCGTGTATCTTATGAAAACTAAAGACACAACACTGTGTGTGAATCTACATGTGTAACTACTTGAAAACTAACGATACAACACTGTCTGAGAATATACAGGAGTAACCTCTTGAAAATTAACGATAGAACACTGTGTAAGAAGTTCCACATTTATCTAATTGTAATTTAACGAAACAACACTGTCAGAGAATCTACATGTGAAACTTATTGAAAATAAAGGACACAACACTGTGTGAGAAACTACACGTGTATCTTATTGAAAAGTAACGATGCAACACTGTGAGAGAATCTATATGTGCAACTTCTTAAAAAATCGATACAACACTGTGTGAGTATCTATATGTATATCTTATTGAAAACTAATGATATAGCACTGTGTGATAATCTATCCACGGAACTTCTTGAAATCTAACGATACAACTCTGGGTTCTAAACTGAATGCATAAGTTCTTGAAAAGAAACGAAACAACTCTGTGTGAGAAACTACATTAGTAACTTCTGGAGAACAAAACAACACTCTCTGAGAATATACACATATAACTCCTTGCAAATAAAGGACACAACCCTGGCTTTGAATTTATATGTGTAACACATTGAAAATTAAAGCTACAAAACTGAGTGAGAATCTACATGAGTAACTAATGATACAACACTGTGAGTGTATCTATATATGTAACTTCTTGAAATATATCGATACAACACTGAGTTCTAAACTGAATGCATAACATCTTGAAAACTAATGATACAACACTGATTGATAATCTACATAAGAAAATTCTTGATAACTAACAATACAGCACTGTGTGAGAATCTTTCTATGTAACTTCTTGAAATAACTTCTTGAAAACTAACGATACAACCCTATGTGAGTATCTCTGTGTGTAACTTCTTGAAAACTAATGAAACAGCACTGTGTGAGAATCTTTCTATGTAACACCTTGAAATTTAACGATCCAACACTGTGTGAGAATCCCCACGTATAACTTCTTGACAACTAACGATTGGACACTGATTGAGAATCTATATACTAACTTCTTAAAAACTAACAATACATAGTGTGAGAATCTCCACGTGTAACTTATAAAAATTAACGACACAACACTGTTTGAGAATCTACATGCATAACATCTTGAAAACTAACGATATAACACTGTGAGAGAATCTGTATGTGCATCGTCTTTAAACCAAATGAGGAGCCGCCCTCGCTATCGCTATCGCCATTAGAAGATGGCGCTGACATCTGCTGTCAGTTGGAGTTTACCGTTTAAGCTGTGCCTCTCCTGTGGCGTCATCTGGGGTGATGAGCAAACCACCAATCCCGGCTCTACACGTCTCACTCGGAGCTCCTAGGCTTATATAAGGGGCTGGGTTTCTTAGCTTGGGGTCTCCCTCTCAGAAGCTGATCATCTATCTCTCAAGATGTATTAAAGCTTTACTGCAGAAGGATCCGAGTTTCCTGCGTCGTTCTTGCTGGCGAGACGGTAGCGCGGGACACAACACAGTGTGAGTATCTATGTGCATAGCTTCTTGAAATCTAATGATACAGCGCTGTGTGAAAATCTATCTACGTAACTTCTTGAAAAATAAAGATACAACTCTGGGTTCTAAACTGAATGCATAACTTCTTGAAACGTTGTGGAATAACTCTGTGTGAACAACCACATTAGTAACATCTGGAGAACTAACAATACAATACTGTCTGAGAATCTACACATGTAACTTCTTGCAATAAAAGGACACAACACTGGATGAGAATCTACACTTGTAACTTATTGAAAATTAAATTTACAACACTGAATGAGAGTCTACACGGGTAACGAATTGAAAACTAATTATACAATACTGTGAGTGTATCTATATATGAAACTTCTTGAAATCTATCTATACAACATTGAGTTCTAAAATGAAGGCTTAATTTCTTGAAACTAATGATGCAACACTGTTTCAGAATCCACACGGGTATCTTATTGAAAACTAATGATGCAACACTGATTGAGAATCTATATAAGTAAGTTCTGAAAACTAACGATACAGCACTGTGTGAGAATCTTTCTATATAGCGTCTTGAAATAACTTCTTGAAAATTAACAATACAACACTGTGAGAGAATCTACATGTGTAATTTCATAAAAACAATAGATACAACACTGTGTGAGTATCTATGTGTGTAACTTCTTGAAAATTAATGACACTGCACAGTGTGAGAATCTTTCTACGTTACTTCTTAAAACCAACGATACAACTCTGAGTTCCAAACTGAATGCAAAACTTCTTGAAACTAAAGAAAAAAGTCTGTGTGAGAAACTACGTTAGTAACTTCTTGAAAACTAAAGATTCAACACTGTCTGAGAATGTACACGTGTAACTTATTGAAAATTAACAATGCAACACTGTCTGAGAATCTAGACGTGTAACTTATTTAAACTAACCATACAACACTGTGCGCGAAACTACATGTGTAACTACTTGAAAACTAACGATACAACACTGCCTTAGAATATACAGGTGTAACTTCTTGAAAACTAAGGATACAACACTGTTTGAGAATCTATAAGCATAACTTCTTGAAAACTAATGATACATCACTGTGTGAGAATCTACACATGTAACTTATTGAAAATTAACGATACAACACCGTATGAGAATCTACAAGTATAACTTATTGAAAATTAACGATACAACACTTACTGAGAATCCAAACGTGTAACTTATTGAAAACTAATGATACAACACTGTGTGAGAAACTACATTATAACAATATTCAAAGCTATATAGGGAAAACAATATGTTTATTTACCAGAGAGAGAGAGTCGCACAAACCAGTAGTTAGAAGCGTGGCTGGCTTCCAGGAGAAAAGGGAAGCCCCTTTTCCTTTCACTTCCTTTTATCTCTACCTTGACCCCGCCCTGTTGGGCAGATAGCTTTGTGGGGTTCACTCCTACAATTCCCCTATTAGTCTAAATAGATGATTTAAATTTGGTACAAACTCAAACATATACAACATATATACGTAGAGGGTGATAATTAAGTTAAAATCTACTTATCCTAAACTAAACATATACATTCCACCTAAATTCTAAACTTATCTGAACGGGATGCATAAGTCTGAACACCTCCTTCCAATCACAACCCAAAATAATTGCAAATTAACACTAACAAGCTGTAAACTATCCTCTATTGTCAATAGTAGGGAGAAGGGACATGGAATTCTCAAATTTATTTCCTGCTGAAGTGGGACGATGACAATCATGGGGACCTGTGGGAAGAAATTGTTAGTGTAACAAGAGTCTTAAGTAGGTCAGTTAGTCTCTGTTATGCAGGAGAGGCTTGACTGAAGTTCCGGATTAGATTTCTGATTTTGATTGAAGCTTTTGTCTGAAGCTCTGATCAGATTGTAAAAGATGCACTGTATCAGTTCATTGGCCTGACGATGTGTCGAGTGATGTATTTCCAAGCTGGTTTCAGGATGGTGCCTGTCAGGTGGGGTAGATCATGTGGGGCAGTATAGATGTATCCAGTCGAATCAGGCAGAGTCGGGGAAGTGAATCCACATTAGCTTTCTGAAGCAGTTGAAGATCGCTGTCAAGATATCCCCTTGTCTCTGGAAAACTGAAATATTAATGTTAGCACAGAAATTCTTAACTTTTATGTGTATGAATACTGGGAAAGGCGACTCTAAAGAAGATAATACACATGAAGGAGATTAGAGTTTTAGAAAGAATCAAGTATACACAGATGACAGTCCCCATATATATATATATATATATATATATATATATATATATATATATCTTTTTGTTGTTGTTGTTTCTGTCTTATATCAATGGCTATTTGATATAATACAGAAAGTCTGAATTGTATTTTAACAATATGCTTGGGTTTAAAGCAGGAGAGCAAATGCAACTCCAAAGCCAGCATTAATTAGATGAATTGTGATTCAGGCATATTAAGAAGTGGAAGAAGTAGAATTTACAATAACAAAATAGAGAGATTTAGACATTGATAACACATCATATTACTGCATGTTTGTTGGTCCTCTGAGTAGCTATCCTTTCTTCTTTAGGTATCCATATACCTAGTATTTTTTCACAGTTCAGAACTAATTTTCCTGTAAAGACACAAACAGAATACTTCTCTTTCCTTTAATGAGGTCTCCTTATACATAGCAGACCTTATAGATGAGCCATCATCCTTCCTCCTCCTGAGACGTTTTCTGTTCTGATCGAATCTTAATTAATTTAGATGGGACCCAAAGCTTTTATTCTCATGTGGAAACAAAAGCATAACCCCTTCCCCAACGTAACACATATCCTGGTTTCCAGACTGAGGTCATAACATCCTTAAAATACACCGGTTGGTTCAGTTCAGAAGTCTTCTCTGTAGTACAGTGTATTTCTGCTGCAGTTTGTCCTTTTTCATCAGCATTAAGAAAACTCAATATTAGTAAAGCATTATGTAACCTGTGTTTAGGGGTCTTTGTTCTCCCTGGTTGTTTATGAAGCATCTCTTTTATGGTTTGGTTAGATCTTTCAATCACTGCTTGTCCTGTAGAATTGTAAGTTATACAAGTTACATGTTTTATATTATAACATTTGAAAAATTGTTCCAATTTACTGGAGACATATGCTGGAGCATTGTCAGTTTTTATCATTTTAAGTATACCCATAACAGCCATCACCTCTAAGAGGTGTGTAATAACAGAGTTGGCCTTTTCAGAGCTGAGGGCAGTAGCCCATTTGAATCCTGAGAACGTGTCTATGGTATGGTGTACATATTTTAAACTGCCAAATTCTGGGAAGTGAAATACATCCATTTGCAAAAGTTAATTTCTGTGAATGCCTTAAGATTACAAACTGCTGGCAATGGAGTTTGATTGTAGAATGACCAACTGGGGCAACTTTTTACTATTTCTTTGGCTTGTTGCCAGGTGATAGAAAAATCCTTCTTTAAGCCTTTGCTGTTAGCATGGTGTTTCTTTGAAATTCTGAAGCTTCCAACACATTACCTACTAACAAATGATCAATTGCATCATTGCCTTGTGGCAGAGGACCTGCAGACCTGTACGGGATCTGATGTGTGTTATATATACAGGATGAGTCCTGTTTCTGATAGTTTCCTGTAATTGTAAAAATAATGAGTTTAATTCTTTACTATCAGAAACAAATTCTCTCTCAATCTCACGTATATTTTAAACACACTGTAAAACTTTAGAGGTTTAGTTCATCCAAGTCTGACTTTACTGTAAATCTTTACGTTTTTCTGGCCACGTGTCTTATCTGTAAAACCGCGGCAACTGTCGTTGCCAAGATGGTGGGCAAAAGTGTGATTCCAGCTTACTGCCTCAGTCTGACATCCAGCAAAAGCTGCCACTTCCAGCTGTATGTACACACCTTTTAGTCTTTAGCAGAGTATCTTAAAGCAAACTTGTTGGGTTTTTTTTTCTTTTTATGCCGAGTCAGGAAGACTCCTTCAAGCGAGCCACGTGAATCTCGGTTTGTCGCTAGCAAAACACCTGAGAAAATGCTGCTATCAAAAATCTGTGCTTCTCTCCGTTCTTCTGTTTTTAAAATTCCTTTAAAGCTTTTGTCATTCTATATGGAAATTCAATCCCACTCTGACACCAGATATAACGATATTCAATGCTATATAGGAAAACAATATATTTATTTACCAGAGAGAGAGAGAGTCACACAGACCAGGAGTTAGAAGCATGGCTTGCTTCCAGGAGAAAAGGGAAGCCCCTTTTCTTTCACTTCCTTTTATCTCTACCTTGACACTGCCCTGTTGGGTGGATATCTTTGTGGGGTTCTCTCCTACAGCACATTGTAACTACTTGAAAACTAATGAAAAAAACTCTGTATGAGAAACAAGATTAGTAACTTCTGGAAAACTAAACATACAAAACTGTCTGAGAATCCACACGTGTAACTTATTGAAAATTAACGATACAACACTGTCTGATAATCTATAAGCATAATTTCTTGACAACTAACCGAACAACACTGTCTGAGAGTCTATATGTGTAACCTATTGAAAAATTAACGATTCAACATTGCATGAGAAACTATACGTGTACCTTATTGAAAACTATCGATACATCACTGTGTGAGAATTTATATAAGCAACTACATTAGGAACTTCTGGAACACTAACGATACAAAACTGTCTTAGAGTCGACACATGTAACTTATTGAAAATTCACGATACAACACTGTGTGAGAATCTACACGTGGAACTTATTGAAATTTACTGATACAACACTGCCTGAGAATCTACACGTGTAACTAATTGAAAACAAAAGATCAACTCTGATGGCGAATGGCCTGTGATTATTTCAATAAAGCCCTGTTGGCCAATAGGGACGATAGATAGTTGGACTAGGAGTCTAGGAGGATTCTGGGTAGGAGGAAGACGGGAGTCAAGATGTATCGCCATGGGGTAGGAATCCTGGAATCCTCTCCTGTAAGAGAAATAGTTAGATTAACAATTATGGGTAAATACTTAAGTCAGAGCTAGTAGGTAAGAAACAAGCAAGGCCAACAGCTTCATAATTAATATAGCCTACTGTGTGTTAATTTGGGACTGATGCGGCTCTAGAACCAGGATGGGGGAAGGCTTCTCTAAAGGGAAAGGCTTCCCTTTACAAAATTCTGTGTGAGAAACTACATGTGTAACTACTTGAAAACTAACGATACAACACTGTCTGAATATCTACACGTGTATCTTATTGAAAAGTAAGGATACAACACGGTGTTTGAATCTATATGCATAACTTCTTGAAAATAAAGGACACAACACTGTCTGAAAATCTGCAAGTGTAACTTCTTGAAAACTAACTATATAAGAGTGTATGAGAATCTACACATGTATCTTATTGAAAAGAAATGATAAAACACTGTGTTTGAACAAATATGCATAACTTCTTGAAAATAAATGACACAACTCTGTCGGAGAATCTACACGTGTAAATTCTTGAAAACTAAGGATACAATACTGTGAGAGAATCTACATGTGTAACTTGTTAAAAGCAACGATAAAACACTGTGTGAGTATCTATGTGAGTAACTTCTTGAAAGCAAAGATACAGCACTGTGTGAGAATCTACTTACATACCTTCTTGAAATCTAACAATACAAGTCTGAGTTCTACACTAAACACATAACTTCTTGAAAACTAACGAAATAACTCTGTGTGAGAAACTATATTAGTAACTTCTGGAAAACTAAAGATACAATACTGTGTAAATCTACATGTGTAACTTATAGAAAACTAATGATACAGCACTGTGTGAGAATCTATAAGCGTAACTTCTTGAATACTGAAAATACAACACTGTCTGAGAAAATACACATGTAACGTACTGAAAATTAACGATACAACACTGTGTGAGAATCTACACGTGTAAATAATTGAAATATTAGCATACAACACTGTGTAAGAATCTGCATGGGTAACTTCTTGAAAACTAACAATACAACAATGTCTGATAATCTACACGTGTATCATATTGAAAAGTAATGATACAAAACAGTGTTTGAATCTACATGTTCAACTTCTTGTAAATAAAGGACAGAGCATTGTCTGAGAATCTACACGTGTAACTTATTGAAAATTAAATATACACTATGTGAGAATCTACACGTGTAACTTATTGAGAACTAATGATAGAAAACTTTGTGAGAATCTATAAGTGTAACTCCTTGTATACTAAGGATACAACACTGTTTTGAGAAATCTACACGTGTAACTCCTTGAAAACTAACGAAATAACTCTGTGGGAGAATCTACATTAGTAACTTCTTGAAAATTAACGATACAACACTTGTAAGAATATACACGTGTAACTATTGAAAATTAATGAAACAATATTGTCTGTGAATGTACATGTGTAACTTATTGAAAATTAAGGATACAACACTGTGTGAAAATCTACACATTTATCTTACCAAAAAGTCACGATACAACCCTGTGTTTGAATCTGTATGGGTAACTTCCTGCCAATAAAAGACACAACACTCTGTGAGGAGTTAAAAGTGTAACTTCTTGAAAACTAATGATAGAACACAGTGTGAGAAACTACATACGTAACTTCTTGAAATCAAACTTTACAAAGCTGCCTGTATATCTACACATGTAACTTATTTACAACAAAGTAAATAACACTTTGTGGTAAACTACGTGAGTAACATCTTGAAAACAAACGATACAATATTGTGTGAGTATCTATACACACAATTCCTTGAAATCTAATAAGACAACACTGTGTGAGAATCCACAAGTGTAACTTCTAGAAAACTAATGATACAACACAGTGTGAGAATCTCCACATGTAACTTATAAAAATTAACTAAACAATACTGTTTGAGAAACTACATGCAGAACATCTTGATAACTAACAATAAAACACTGTAAGAGAATCTACATGTGTAATTTCTTTAAAACAAAGGTTACAACACTGTGTGAGTATCTGTGTGAGAAACTACTTGAAAACTAACAATACAGCACTGTGTGAGAATCCTTCTATGTATCTTCTTGAAATCTAGCGATGCAAATCAGTGTTCTTAACTGAATGAATAACATCTTGAAAACTAAGGAAATAACTCTGTGTCACAAACAACATTAGTAACTTCAGGAAAAATAACGATACAACACTGTCTTAGAATCTACATGAATAACTTATTGAAAGTTAACTATATAACACTGTGTGAGCATATACACGTGTAACATATTGAAAATTAATGATACAACACTACTTCAGAAACTACACATGCAACTATTTGAAAACTAATGATACAACACTGTCTGAAAATCTAAACGTGTGATTTATTGAAACCTAATGATACAACACTGTATGAGAAACTACACGTGTATCTTATTGAAAAGTAACAATACAACACTGTGTTGAATCCATATGTGTAAATTCTTGAAAATAAAGGACAGAACACTGTCTGAGAATCTATACGTGTAACTTCTTGAAAAATAACCATACAACCCTGAGTGAGAATCTACACGTGTAACTTTTTGAAAATTAATGATACAACACTGATTGAGAAACTACATGTGTATCTTCTTGAAAAGTAATGATACAACACAGGGTGAGAAACTACATGAGTAACTTCTTCAAAACTAACCATACAAAGATGCTTGCACATCTATATGCATAACTGTATTGAAAATAAATGAAACAAACTTTTGTGGGACACTATGTACCATCTTGAAAACAAACGATACAACATTGTGTGAATATCTATATTCGTAACTTATTGAAAACTAATGATACAGCACTATGTGAGAATCTATATACATAACTCCTTGAAATCTAAAGATACAGCACTAAGTTCTAAACTGAAAGCATAACTTCTTGAAAACTAACGATACAACACTGTCTGAGAATCTATAAGCATAACTTCTTGAAAAACAACGACACAACACTGAGAATCTACAGGTATAACTTATTGGAAATCATCGATGCAACACTGGGTGAGAATCTATATGTGTAGCCTATAGAAAATTAACGATACAAACTGGTCTGAGTATCTACACGTGTAACTTATTGAAAAATAATGATACAATTCTCTGTGAGAAATTACATGTGTAACTACTTGAAAACTAATGAAACAACACTGTCTGATAATCCCCACGTGCATCTTATTGAAAACTAACAATACAACACTGAGCGAAAATCTACTTGTGCAACTTATTACAGACAAACGATACAACACTCTGTAGGTATCTATGTGTGTAATTTCTTGAAAACTAACGAAAATACTCTGTGAAAACTACATTAGTAACTTGTGTTAAACTAACGATACAACACTGTGGGCGAATCTACACATGTAACTTATAGAAAACAAACAATACAACACTGTGTGAGCAACTATATGAATAACTACTTGAATACTAATGATACAACACTGAGAATCTACATGTATATCTTATTGAAAAGTAAGGATACAACACAGTGTTTGAATCCATATGTGTAACTACTTAAAAACTAAATATACCACACTGTCTGAGAATCTACTCGTGTAACTTGTTGAAAATTAAAGATACAACAATGTGTGAGAATCTACACTTGTAACTATTTGAAAACTAAAAATACAACACTGTCTGAAAATCTACACGTGTAACTTATTGAAAATTAATGATACAACACTGTGTGAGAATCTACACGTGTAAGTAAAAGAAATTTAACGAAACAATACTCTCTGAGAATCTACACGAGTATCTTATTGAAAATTAACGATACAACACTGTGTGACAATCTATATTCGTAACTTCTTGAAAACTAACGATACAACACTGAGTTTGAAACTATAAGCATAACTTCTTGAAAACTGACAAAATAACTCTGTATGAGAAATTACATTAGTATCTTCCTGAAAATTAACAATACAATACTCTGTGAGAATCTACAAGTGTAAGTTCTTGAAAACAAACCATACAACACTGTTTGAGAAACTACATGTTTAGCTTCTTGAAATCAAATGATACAACACTGTTTGAAAATCTATATTCGTAATTTCTTGAAAACTAACGATACAATACTGTTTGAGAATCTATGTGTGTAACTTCTTGAAAAATAAAGATGCAACACTGTGTGAGAAAATACATGTGTAACTACTTGAAAACTAACATTACCACTCTGTATTAGAATCTATATTTGTAACTTTTTGACAACTAACAATACAACGCTGTGTGACAATGTACGGGTGTAACTTCTTTTTTTTTGGTTTTTCGAGACAGTGTTTCTCTGTATTGTTTTGGAGGCTGTCCTGGAACTAGCTTTGTAGACCAGGCTGGCCTCGAACTCACAGAGATCCACCTGCCACTTCCTCCCAAGTGGTGGTATTAAAGGCCTGCGCCACCAAGCCCAGCTGGGTGTAACTTCTTGAAAACCAACCATACAGCACTGTGTGAGAATCTATATCTGTAACTTCTTGAAAACTAACAATACAACATTGAATTCGAAACTACATGCATAACGTCTTGAAAACTAACAAAATAATTCTGTAGAAGAAACTACATTAGTAACTTCTTGAAAACGAAGGATACAACACTGTGTGAGAATATACCTTTGTCTCTTATTGAAAATTAACGATGCAAACTTGTGTGAGAATCTACAAGTGTAACTCTTGAAAATGAACCATTCAACACTGTGTGAAAAACTACGTGTTAACTTCTTCAAAACTAATGATAGAACACTGTATGATAATCTATATTTGTAACTTCTTGAAAACTAACAACACAACACTGTGTGAGAATCTATACGCGTATCATATTAAAAATCAACGATACAACACAGTGTGAGAATCTACAAGTGTAGTTTATTGAAAACTAAGAATACAACCCTGTGTGAGAATCTGCACGTGTAATGTATTAAACTAATGACAAAACACTGTGTGAGAATTGATACTTGTAATTTCTTGAAAACTAAGGATACAACACTGTCTTGAGAATCTGCACAGATAACTTCTTGAAAACTACCGATAAAACACTGTGAGAATCTAAAAGCATGACTATTTTAAAACTAATAATACAACACTGTGTGAGAATATACATGTGTATGTTATGGAAAAGTAAAGATACAACCCTGTGTTTGAATCTATATGCATAACTTCTTGAAAATAAAGGACTCAAACTGTCTGAGAATCTAAATTTGTAAATTCTTGAAAAGTAACGATACAAGCCTGTGTGAGAAACTACACCTGTAACTGCTTGAAAACTATTAATACAACACAGTGTGAGATTCTGCATATGTAACTTCTTTTTTTTTTGGTTTTTACGAGACTTCTTGAAAGCTAACGATACAAAGCAGCCTGCACACTTATACGTGCAACTTATTGAAAACAAAGGAAACAACACTTTGTGGGAAACTATGTGTGTCACATCTTGAAAACAAAAGATACAACAATGTGTTAGAATGTATATTCCTTACTTATTGAAAACTAAATTTACAGCTCTGTGTGAGAATCTGTATATTTATTTTCCTGAAAACTAACGATACAACACATTGTAAGTATCTCAACGTGAAAGTTACAAAAATTAATGACACAAAACTGTTTGAAAAACTACATGCGTAACATCTTGAAAACAAATGATATAACACTGTGCGAGTATCTATGTATGTAACTACTTGCAAACTAGTGAAACAGCACTGTGTGAGAATCTATCTACGTAACTTTTTGAAATATAACTATAAAATTCTGAGTTCCAAACTGAATGCAGAACTTCTTGAAAACTAGCCAAATAACTCTGTGTGAGAAAATATATTAGTAACTACTTGAATACTAACGATACCACATAGTGTGAGAATCTCCACGTGTTACTTATAAAAATTAACAACACAACACCGTTTGAGAAACTACATGCATAACGTCTTGAAAACAAACAATACAACACTGAGAGAGAATCTATATGTTCAACTTCTTAAAAACAAACGATACAAAAGTGTGTGAGTATCTATGTGCTTAACTACTTGAAAACTAGTGAAATAGCTCTGTGTGAGAAACTACATAATAACTTCTGGAAACTGACATTACAACATTGTCTGAGAATCTACACGTGTAACTTATTGAAAATTAACGATACAAATCTGTCTGAGAATCTACTTGTGTAACTAATTGAAAATTAATGTAACAACACTGTCTGATAATCTACACGTGTAACTTATTGAAAACTAACGATACGACACTGTGTAAGAAACTACACGTGTTTCTTATTGAAAAATAACAATAAAACACTGTGTGAGAAACTACAGGTGTAGCTACTTGAAAACTAACGATACAAGACTATCTAAGAATCTACACGTGTAGCATCTTGAAAACTAACTGCATGTGTAACTTCTTGAAAACTAATGATACAACACAGTGTGAGAAACTACACACGTAACTTCTTGAAATCTAACGACACAAATCTGCCTGCAAAAAAATACGGGTAACTTATGAAAACAAAGGAAACAACACTTTGTGGGAAACTACGTCAGTAACATCTTGAAAACAAACACAATATTGTGTGAGACTCTATATTCTTAACTTCTTGGAAACTAACGTTACAGCACTATGTGAAAATGTATCTACGTAACGTCTTGAAATCTAACGATACAATTCTGAGTTCTTAACTGAATGCATAACATTTTGAAAACTAATGAAATAACTCTGTGTGATAAACTACATTAGTAACTTCTGGAAAACTAACGACACAACACTGACTGAGAATCTACATGTGTAACTACTTGAAAACTAACGATACAACACTGTGTGAGACACTACATGCGTAACATATTGAAAACAAAGAAACAACACTTTGTGGGAAACTACATGAGTAATATCTTGGAAATAAACGATACAACAGTGTGTGAAAATATATATTCATAACTTATTGAAAGCTAACGATAGAACACTGATTTCTAAACTGAAAACTAATTAAACTTGAAAACTAACGATACAACACTGAGTGAGAAATTGCACGTGTAACTTATTGAAAATTAATGAAACAACACTGTGTGAGAAACTACATATGTAACTATTGAAAACTAATGATACAACATTGTCTAGGAATCTACACTTGTATCCTATTGAAAAGTAACGATACAACACTGTGTTCAAAACTTTATGCGTAATTCTTGAAAATAAAAGACACAACACTGTGTGAGAATCGTCATGTGTAACCTATTAAACTATTGATACAACACTGTGTGAGAATCTATACTTGGAATTTTTTGAAACCTAAGGATACAACACTGTCTTTAGAATCTGCATGGATAACTTCTTGAAATCTACAGATATAACACTCTGTGAGAATCTATAAGCATAACTACTTTAAAACTAATGATACAACACTGTCTTGAGAATCTCCACGTGTAAATTATTGATAATTAACGAACCAACACAGTGTGAGAATCTACATGTGTAACTTATTGCAAACTAACGGTACAACACTGTGTGAGAATACACATGTGTATCATTTGGAAAAGTAACTATACAACCCTGTGTTTGAATCTATATGTGTAACTTCATGAAAATAAAGGATTCAACACTATTTGGGAATCTACACGTGTAAATTCTTGAAAACTAAGGATGCAACCCTGTGTGAGAAACTACAGGTATAACTTCTTGAAAACTAATGATACAACACAGTGTGAAAATCTACATACGTAACTTCTTGAAAATAAACGATACAACACTGTCTGAGAAACTACACATGTACCTTATTAAAAAGTAACGATAAAACCCTGTGTGAGAAACTAAAGGTATAACTACTTGAAAATTAACGATACAACACTGTCTGAGAATCTACACGTGTAACTTCTTGAAAACTAATGATACAACACTGTGTGAAAAACTACATGTGTAACTTCTTGAAAAGTAATGATAAAACGCTGCCTGCACATCTATACTCGTAATTTATTGAAAACAAAAGAAACAACACTTTGTGGGAAACTACACGAGTAACATTTTGAAAACAAACGATACAACATTGTATGAGAATCTATATTCGTAACTTATTGTAAACTAATGATACAGCACTGACTTCTAAACTGACTGCATAACTTCTTGAAAACTAACGATACAACACTTTGTGAGAATCTATACGTGTAACTTATTGAAAACTAAGGATACAACACTGTCTTGAGAATCAGCACGTATAACTTCTTGAAAACTAACGACTCAACACTGTGTGAGAATGTATAAGCGTAACTTCTTGAAAACAAACGATACATCACTGTCTGAAAGTCTACATGTGTAACTTATTGAAAATTAATGATACAACACTGTGAGATTCTACATCGGCTATATTGAAAATTAACGAAACAATAATGTCTGAGAATCTACATGTGTAACTTTTGGAGACTAATTATACAACACTGTGAGAAGCTGCATGTGTAACTTCTTGAAAACTAATGATAAAACACAGTGTGATAAACTACATGTGTAACTTCTTGAAAATTAAAGATACAAAGATGCCTGTACATCTATTCGCATACCATATTGAAATCAATGGAAACAAAACTTTGTAGGAAATTACGTGTGTAACATTTTGAAAACATACATACAACATTGTGTGAGAATCTATATTCGTAACTTATTGAAATCTAATGATGCCAAACTGAGTTCTAAAATGAATGCATAACTTCTTGAAAACTAATGTAAAAAATCTGTGTGACATCCACATGTGTAACTTATTGGAAACTAACAATACAACACTGTGTGAGAAATTACATTTGTAACTACTTAAAAACTAACAATATAACAGTGTCTGAGAATCTACATGTGTATCTTATTGAAAACTAATGATACCACACTGTGTTTGAATCTATATGCATACCTTCATGAAAATAAAGGACACAACACTGTCTGTGCATCTACAGGTATAACTTATAGAAAATTAAACACACAACACTGTGTGAGAATGTACACGTGCAATGTATTGAAAATTATTGACACAACACTGTGTGAGAATCTACATGCTTAATTTCTTGAAAACTAAGGATACAACACTGTCTTGAGAATCGGCATGTATGACTACTTGAAAACTAATGATACAACTCAGCGTGAGAATATATAAGCCTAACTACTTGAAAACTAATGATACAACACTGTCTGAGAATCTACACGTGTAACTTATTGAAAATTATTTATACAACATTGTGTGAGAATATATGCCTGTGATATTGAAAATTAACGAAACAACACTGTCTCAGAATCTACACGTGTAACTTATTGAAAACTAATGATACAGCACTGTGTGAGAAACTACATGTGTAACTACTTGAAAACTAACGACACAACACGGTGTGAGAATCTACAGTTGTAACTTATTGAGAAGTAACTTTACAACACTGTGTTTGAATCTATATGCATAACTTCTTGAAAATAAAGGACACAACACTGTCTGAGAATCCACCCGTGTAACTTGTTGAAAACTAATTATACAACACTGTGTGAGAAACTGCATGTGTAACTTCTTGAAAGGTAATGATACAACACAGTGAGAGAAACTACACCCATAACTTCTGGAAATCTAACAATACAAATCTGCCTGTATATCTATATGCATAACTTAATGAAAACAAAGAAAACAACACTTTGTGGGAAACTACGTCAGTAACGTCTTGAAAACAAATGATACAATATTGTGTGAGACTCTATATTAAGAACTTCTTGAAAACTAACGATACAATTCTGAGTTCTAAACTGAATGCATAACTTTTTGAAAACTAACCAATTAACTCTGTGTGAGAAACTACATTGGTAACTTCTGGAAAACTAACCATACAACACTGTCTTAGATTCTACATGAGTAATTTATTGAAAGTTAAAGATATAACACTGTGTGAGAATATACAGTGTAACATATTGAAAATTAATGATACAACATTTTCTGAGAATCTACAGTGTAACTTTTTGAAAATTGAAGATACAAACCTGTGTGAGATTCTACTCATGTAACTTCTTGATAACTAATGATACAACACTGTGTGGGAAACTACATGTGTATCTTGTTGAAAACAAATGATACAAACCTGCTTGTACATCTATATGCGTAACTTATTGAAAACAATGGAAACAACACTTTGTGGGAAACTACGTGACTAACATCTTGAAAACAAACGATACAACATTATGTGAGAATATATATTCATAAATATTTGAAATCTAACTATACAACACTGTGTTCTAAACTGAAGGTATAATTTCTTGAAAACTAAAGACACAACACTGTGAGAATCCACACGTGTAATGTATTGGAAACTAACGATACAACACTGAGTGAGAAATTACACGTGTAACTTATTGAAAATTAATGATACAACACTGTCTTGAGAATGTACAAGAGTAATTCTTGAAAACTAACGATACAAAACACCGTTGTATCGTTACTTTCCAATAAGATACACGTGCAGTTTCTCACACGGTGTTGTATCGTTAATTTCCAATAAGTTACATGAATAGACTCTCAGAAAGCATTGTATCGTTTGTTTTCAAGAAGTTACACGTGTAGATTCACAGACAGTGTTGTATCGTTAACATTCAATATGTTAAACTTGTAGATTATCACACAGTGTTGTATCATAAATTTTCAATAAGTTACACGTGTAGATTCTCAGACAGTATTGTATCATTAGTTTACCAGAAGTTACTAATGTAGTTTAGCACAGAGTTATTTCGTTAGTTTTCAAGAAGTTATACATTCAGATTAGAACACATGATTTTATCGCTAGATTTCTAGAACCGACGTAGATAGATCCTCACACTGTGTTATATCTATAGTGGAAAAAATTTACATATATAGATTCTCACACAATGTTGTATCGTTCATTTTCAAGAAATTATGCATTCAGTTTAGATGTCAGTATTGCATTGTTAGATTTCAAGAATTTATGCTTATAGATACTCACATAGCATTGTATCGTTAGTTTTCAAGTAGTTACACATGTAGGTTCTGACACAGTGTTGTTTCATTAGTTTTCAATAAGTTACACATGTGAATCTTGGACTGTGTTGTATTGTTCGTTTTCCAGAAGTTACTAATGTAGTTTCTCACACAGAGATATTTCGTTAATTTTCAAGAAGTTATGCATTCAGTTTAGAACTCAGGGTTGTATCGTTAGATTTCAAGAAGTTACGCTTATAGGACCTCACACAGTGTTGTATCATTAGTTTTCAAAACGTTACACGTATAGATTTTCAGACAGTATTGTGTCCTTTATTTTTAAGAAGTTATGCATATGGATCAAACACAGTGTTGTATCATTACTTTTCAATAAGATACAGGTGTAGATTCTCAGATAGTGTTGTTTCGTTACTTTTTGAATAGTTACACATCTAATTTCTCACACAGTGTTGTGTTGTTAATTTCCAAAAGTTACACGTGAAGATTCTCACACAGTGTTCTAACATTAATTTTAATAAGTTATGCTTATAGATTCTCACACAGTGTTTATCATAAGTTTTCATAAGTTACTCCTGTAGATTCTCAGACAGTGTTGTATCATTAATTTTCAACAGGATACAGGTGTAGATTCTCAGACAGTGTTGTATCGATAGTTTTCCAGAAGTTACACTTATAGATTCTCACATAGTGATGAATCGTTAGATTTCAAGAAGTTACTCGTGTAGATACTCACACAGTTTTGTATTGTTAATTTTCAAGAAGGTACACATGTAGATTCTCAGAACGTATTGAGTACTTTATTTTCAAGAATTTATGCATATAGATTCAAACATAGGACTGTATCTTTACTTTTCAATAAGATATGCGTCAATTGCTCACACAGTGTGGTATGGTTAATTTTCAATATGTTACAGGTATAGATTTTCTGGGATCTCAGTGTTGTATCGTTTGTTTTCAAGAAGTTACATGTGTAGACTGTCAGGCAATGTTGAGATGTTTATTTTCAAGATGTTAAACATATAGTTTCAAACACAGGGTTGTATCATTACTTTTCCATAAGATACACATGTAATTTCTCACAGAGTGTTGTTTCGTTAATTTTCAATATGTTATACCTGTAGATTCTCAGACAGTTTTGTTTCATTAGTTTTAAAGTAGTTACACATGTAGTTTCTCACACAGTGTTGTATCGTTAGTTTTCAATGTTACACGTGTAGATTTTCACACAGTGATATATCGTTAGTTTTAAAGGAATTATGTGTGATGATTCTGAAGACAGTGTTGTATCATTAGTATTCAAGAAGTTATGCTTATAGATTCTCACATAGTCTTGTACTATTAGTTTTTAATAGGTTTCTCGTGTAGATTTTCACATAGCATTGTAGGTTAAATTTTCAATAAATTACACGTGTAGTTTCTCAGACAGTGTTGTGTCCTTAATTTTCAGGAAGTTATACCTGGAGATTTTCAGAGAGTGTTGTGTCTTTTATTTTCAAGAAGTAATGCATATAGATCAAACTCAGTGTTGTATCACTAATTTTCAATAAGATACACATGTAGATTTTCAGACAGTGTTGTATCGTTAGTTTTCAAGTATTTACACATGTAGTTTCTCACACACTGTTGTATTGTTAGTTTTCAAGTACACGTTAGTTTTCAAGCACACGTAGTTTCTCATACCGTGTTGTATCAGTTTTCAATAAGTTAAACATGTATTTTCAATAAGTTAAACATGTATTTTCTCACAGAGTGTTGTATCATTAATTTTCAATAAGTTACACGTTTAGATTCTCAGACAGTGTTGTATCATTAATTTTCAATAAGTTACACATGTAGATCCTCACACAGTTTTGAATCATTACTTTTTTAGAAGTTACTAATATCGTTTCTCACACAGTGTTATTTCGTTAGTTTTCACTAAGTTATGCATTCAGTTTAGAAATCAGAGTTGTATCGTTAGATTTCAAGAAGTTAAGCTTATAGATTCTCACACAGTGCTGTATCATTAGTTTTCAAGAAGTTACGCACATAGATACTCACACAGTGTTATATCGTTTGTTTTCAAGAAGTTACATATGTATATTCTCTCACAGTGTTGTATCTTTTGCTTTAAAGGTGTTACACAAGTAGTTTCACAAAGAGTTTTGTGTCATTAATTTTGGTAAGTTACATGTGGATATTCTTACACTGTGTTGTATCCTTAGTTTTCCAGAACATACATACATAGATTCTCACTCAGTGTTGCGTCGTTAGTTTTCAATAAGATAACATGTGGATTCTCACACAGTGTTGTACCATTAGTTTTCAAGAAATTACATGTGTAGATTCTTAGGCAGTGTTGTTCCGTTAATTTTCAATAATACACATGTGTAGATACTCACACAGTGTTGTATCATTAATTTTCCATAAGTTACACGTGCATATTCTCAGACAGTGTTGTGTCCTTTATTTTCAAGTTGTTATGCATATAGATTCAAACACAATGTTGTATCATTAATTTTCAATAAGTTACACGTGTAGATTCTAAGTCAGTTTTGTATCGTTAGTTTTCTAGAAATTACTAATGTAGCTTTTCACACACATATATTTCTTTGCTTTTCAAGAAGTTATGCATTCAGTTTAGAACTCAGAGTTGTATCGTGAGACTTCAGGAAGTTACATAGATAGATTCTCACACAGTGCTGTATCTTTGTTTCTCAAGGAAACAGAAGATACATCAATGTGTTCAAATGTATATTCCTTACCCATTGAAAACTAAATTTACAGCTCTGTGTGAGAATCTATATATGTAATTTCCTGAAAACTAATGATACAACACATTGTAAGAATCTCCACGTGTAAGTTACAAAGATTAACGACACAAAACTGTTTGAAAAACTACATGCGTAACATCTTGAAAACAAACAATACAACACTGTGTGATTATGTATGTAACTACTTGCAAACTAGCGATACAGCACTGTGTGAGAATCTATCTACATAACTTTTGAAATACAGCTATAAAATTCTGAGTTCCAAACTGAATACAGAACTTCTTGAAAACTAACCAAATAACTCTGTGTGAGAAAATATATTAGTAACCACTTGAAAACTAACGATACAACACAGTGTGAGAACCTCCACGTGTAACGTATAAAAATTAACAACACTAAACCGTTTGAGAAACTACATGAACAACATCTTGAAAACAAACAATACAACACTGAGAGAGAATCTATATGTTCAACTTCTTAAAAACAAACGATACAAAAGTGTGTGAGTATCTATGTGCTAAACTACTTGAAAACTAGCGAAGTAACTCTGTGTGAGAAACTACATAATAACTTCTGGAAAACTGACATTACAACACTGTCTGAGAATCTACACGTGTAACTCATTGAAAATTAACGATACAAATCTGTCTGAGAATCTAGTTGTGTAACTAATTGAAAATTAACGAAACAACACTGTCTGATAATCTACACGTGTAACTTATTGAAAACTAAGGATACGACACTGTAGAAACTAAACGTGTAGATTCTCAGACACTGTTGAGTATTTTATTTTCAAGAAGTTACGCATATAGATTCAAACACAGTGTTGTATCGTTACTTTTCAATAAGATACACGTGTAGATTCTCAGTCAGTGTTGTTTTGTTAAATTTCAGTAAGATACGCATGTAGATTCTCACACAGAGTTTTGTCGTTAATATTCAATACGGTACACGTGTAGATTCTCAGACAGTGTTGTATTGTTAGTTTACCAGAATTTACTAATGTAGTTTCTCACACACAGTTATTTTGTTAGCTTTCAAGAAGATATTCATTCAGAATAGAACCCAGAGTTGTATTGTTAGATTTCAAGAAGTTACATAGATAGATTCTCACACTATGTTGTATCAATAGTTTTCAAGAAGTTTGTAGATCTACACACATAATTCCTTGAAAACTAACGATACAACACTGTCTGAGAATCTACACGTGTAACTTATTGAAAATTAACGATACAGCACTGTCTGAGAAACTACGCGTGTATCTTATTGAAAAGTAATGATACAACACTGTGTTTAAATCTATATGCATAGCTACTTAAAAATAAAGGACTCAACACTGTCTGAGAATCTACAAGCGTAACTTCTTTAAAACTAACAAAACCACAGTGTGAGAAACTGCATGTTTAACTTATTGAAAACTAATGATCCAATACAGTGTGAGAAACTACATGTGTAACTTCTTGAAAGCTAACTATACAAAGCTGTGTGTACATCTATACGTGTAATTTATTGAAAACAAAGGAAACAAAACTTTGTGGGAAATTATGTAACATCTTGAAAAAAAAGATAAAATATTGTGTGAGAATCTATATTCGTAACTTATTGAAAACTAATGATACAGCACTATGTGAGATTGTATATACGTAGCTTCTTGAAATATAACCATACAACACTGAGTCCTAAACTGATTGCATAACTTCTTGAACACTAACGATACAACTGTGTGAGAATCTATCTTGGTTGATTCTTGAAAACTAAAGGCATAACCTTGTGTTAGAATCTCTGTACATACCGTCTTGAAAATTAATGATACAACACAGTGGGAGCATCTACACGTGTATTTTATTGAAAATTAACGAAACAACACTGTCTGAGAAACTACTTGTGTAACTTCTTGAACACTAACGATACAACACTTTGTGAGAATCTACACATTTATCTTATTGAAAATTAAGGATAAGACACTGTGTGACAATTTACACGTCTAACTTATTTAAAACTAGCGATACAACCCTGAGTGAGAATCTACAAGTGTAACATTTTGAAAACAAATGATACAACACTGTGTGAGAAACTACATGCTTAACTCCTTGAAAACTAACAATAAAACCCTGTGTGAGAATCTATATTCCTAACTTCTTGAAAACTAACCATACAACACTGAGTTCGAAACTACACGTTAAACTTCTTGAAAACTAATGAAATAACTCTGAGAAACTACATTAGTAACTTCTTGGAAACTAATGATACAACTCTCTGTGAGAATCTGTATGTGTAACTTTTTGAAAAATAATGATACAACACTGAGTTTGAAACTGCATGCATACCTTATTGAAAACCAGCGAAATGATTCTTTGTGAGAAACTACATTCGTAACAACTTGAAAACAAACGATACAGCACTGTGTGAGAATCTACACGTGTATCTTATTGAAAATCAAGGATACAACACTGTATCTACAAGTGTAACTTCTTGAATAATAACGATACAAAACTGTGTGAGAATCTATAAGCGTAACTTCTTGAAAATTAACCATACAACACTGTGTTATAATCTACATCCGTAATGTATTGAAAACAAATTATATAAAATTCTATGAGAAATTTCATGCGTAATTCCATGAAAATTAATGATACAACACTATGTGAGACACTATACGCGTAACATATTGAACACTAACTGTACAAAACTCTATGCGAAATTCCATGTGTAACTACTTGAACCCTAACTTTTAGGGTTAGGGTTAGGGTTAGAGTTAGTGTAAGGGTAGGGTTAGGGATAGTGTTGGGGTTATGATTAGTTTTAGGGTTATGGTTAGGTTTAGGGTTAGGGTTACGGTTTGAGTTAGGGTTAGGTTTAGGATTAAGGTTCGGGTTTGGATTATGGTTAGGTTTAGGATTATGGTTAGTTTTAGGGTTAGGGTTAGGTTTGATAACCTACACGTGTAACTACTCGAAAATTAATGATAGAAAAATGTATGAGAATCTATATGCTTAACTTCTTGAAAACCAAGGATACAACCCTGTGCGAGAAACTGCATGCAAAAATTCTTGAAAACTAATGATACAACACTGTGTGAGAAATGGCATGCGTTTAACTTCTTGAAAATTAAGGGTACAACACTGTGTGAGAATCTATACATGTATTTTCTTGAATATTAAAGATATACCACTGTGTGAGAATCTATATTTATAACTTCTTGAAAACAAACGATACAACACTGTATGAGAATTTACACGAGTAACTTATTGAAAACTAACGATACAAGCCTGTGTGTGAATGTAAAAGTGTAACTTCTTGAAAACACAGGATTCAACACTGTGTGAGAATTTACATGTGTATCTAACCGAAAATAAACGATACAATCCTGTGTGAAAATCTGCAAGTGTTTCTTCTTGAAAAAAATTCTGTACAATACGGCATGAGAACCTATGTGTTATCTTCTTGAAAACAAACGATACAACACTGTGTGAGAATCTGCACCTGTATCTTATTGAAAATTAACATACAACACTGTGAAAGAATCAACACATGTAACTTATTGATAACTATCAATACAGCAGAGCGTTAGAAAATACATGCTTATGTTATTGAATACAAACGATACAATACTTTGTGAGAATCTACACATGTATCTTCTTGAAAACAAACCACACAACACTGTGTAAGAAACCACGGGTTTAAATTCTTGAAAACTAATGATACAACACTGTATGAGAATATATGTTCGTAACTTCTGGAAAACTAACAATACAACACTGATTTTGCAACTACATGCATAACTTCTTGAAAACTAACGAAATAACTCTGTGTCAGAAACTACATTAGTAACTTCTTGAAAAATAACGATACAACACAGTGTGAGAAACTACGTGTGTAACTTCTTAAAAACTAACGATACAACTCTGTATGAAACTCTATATTTGTAACTTCTTGAAAACTAATGATACAACACCGAGTTTGAAACACCATGCATAACATTAGAAAACTACCGAACTGACTCTGTGTGAGAAACTACATTAGTAACTAATTGAAAACTAACAATACAACAATGTGGGAGAATGAGAATCTACAATGTAACTTATTTAAAACAAATGATCAAAGACCTCAACATAAATCCAGCCACATTGAACCTCTTAAAAGAGAAAGTGGGTGGTACCCGTGAAAGAATTGGTACAGCAGACAGCTTCATGAACATTACACCACTAGCACAGACAATGAGATCAACAACTTAGTAAATGGGACCTCCTGAAACTGGGAAGCTTCTGTAAGGCAAAAGACACAGTCAGCAAGACAAAATGGCAGGCCACAGAATCGTAAAAATATTCACTAATCCCACGTCTGACAGACGTTAGATCTCCAAAATTTACAAATAACTCAAGAAGCAAGTCTCCAAAACACCAAAGGATCCAATTAAAAAGTGGGCTGCAGAAGTAAATAGAGAATTTTCAATAGAGGAGTCTAACATGGCTGAGAGGCACTTGAGAAAGTGCTCAACTTCCTTAGCCATCCGGGAAATGCAAATCAAAACAACTCTGAGATAGCATCTCAGTCCTGTCAGAATGGCTAAAATCAAAAACACCAACGACAATTCATGCTGGAGAGGATGTGTTGAAAGGGGAACAATCCTCCATTGCTGGTGGGAGTGCCAACTGGTTCAGCCACTTTGGAAATCAGTATGGAGATTCCTCAGAAAAATGGGAATAAACCTACCACAAGACCCAGCAACTCCACTCTTAGGCATATATCCAAAAGATGCCCATTCATACAACAAGGATTTCTGTTCCACAATGTTCATAGCAGCATTATTTGTAGTAGCTATAACTTGGAAGCAACCTAGATGCCCTTCAGCCGAAGAGTGGATTGAGAAAATGTGGTATGTTTACACAATGGAGTACTATTCAGCAGAAAAAAAATAATAGGATCCTGGGATTTGCAGGCAAATGGATGACACTAGAAGAAACCATCCTCAGTGAGGTAACACAATCAAAAAAAGAGAAACATGTCATGTACTCTCTGATATATATTTATTTTAGACATAGATCTGGGGAGTGCCAGCCTACAATCCTATGGTTAGAGAGTCTGGGAAACAGAAACTTCATTCAGTGGCTGATGGAAGAAGAGGCACATTCTCATGGCTTAACACTGAGCTGAACTCAAGAAATTCAGTAACATAGAAGGAGGACTGATGATCAAAGGGATTAAGACTGGGCTGGTTTAACCCCCAGAATCAGCTGACTGGACATAATTTAACTCTTGAATACCAGGCATCAGCCTGGTAATCCAGCATGGGACTGATCAAGACCCCCTGAATGTGGGTGTCATTGAGGAGGCCTAGGTAATCTATTGAACCTTGGGCAATACATGATTACTTGTCCCGAGTATACACACAGACTTCGGACTCCCAGCCAACAATATGACCCTCTTGGTGGAGGGTCTAGCCCTGCCCTGTATGAAATGACAGACTAGGGACACCCCCATGGAGGGCCTCACCCTCCCTGGGGAAATGAGGGGATAATGGGGGAATTGGTAGGAGGGCATGTGAGGAGGGGAGGGAAAGGAAGAGACCTGGAATTGACTTGTGAATCAACCCGATTCTAATCTAAATTTAAACTTAAAAATAAATAATAAAAAATTAAAAATTTAATATAGGAAAGAAAATTAACGATACAACACTGTGTGAGAATCTACACGTGTAACTTATTGAAACTTACGATACAGCACAGTATAAGAAACTACATGCTTAAGTTCTTGAAAACAAATGATACAACATTGTTTGAGAAACCATGTTTGTAACTTCTTGAAAACTAATAATACAATTCTGTGTGATAATCTACACGGGTATCTTATTGAAATTATCGATACAGCACTGTGTGAGAATATACACGTGTATCTTATTGAAAATTAACAATACAAAACTGTGTGAGAATCTTCTCGTGTAACTTATTGCAAACTAAGGATATGACACTGTGTGAGATTCTACAAGTGTAAATTCTTGAAAACAAACGATACAACTCTGTGAGAAACAGAGTTTTTTCCTTAGTTTTCAAGATGTTGGCATGTAGTTTCAAAATCAGTGATGTATCATTAGTATTCAAGAAGTTACGAATATAGAAACTTACACAGTGTTGTATCATTGTTTTTCAAGAAGTTATACATGTAGTTTCTCACACAGTGTTGTATCTTTTGTTTTGAAGAAGTTAAACACGTAGTTTCCCATAAACTGCAGTATGTATTGTTTTCAAGAACTTTTACTTGTAGATACTCACACAGGGTTGTATCGTTAGT
The DNA here is from genome assembly GCF_017639785.1 of Mesocricetus auratus. NCBI lineage: Eukaryota > Metazoa > Chordata > Mammalia > Rodentia > Cricetidae > Mesocricetus > Mesocricetus auratus. The sequence continues at coordinate 50,157 of NW_024430819.1, forward strand.
TTTCAATAAACTACATGTATAGATTCTCACACAGCGTTCTATATTTAAATTTCAGTAAGACACACGTGGAGATTATCACACAGTTTTGTATCATTAGTTTTCAAGAAGTTACTAATGTGGTTTCTCACACAGAGTTGTATTGTTAGTTTTCAATAAGGTACACTTGTAGATTCTCAAACAATGTTGTATCGTTTGTTTTCAAAAATTTATGCATGTATTTTCCAATACTGTGCTCTATTGTTGGTTTTCAATAAGTTACACGTGTAGATTTTCATGCAGTGGTGTATGTTAATTTTCAACAAGATACACGTGTAGTTTCTCACACAGAGTTATTTCGGCAGTTTTCGTGTAACTTATTGAAAATTAGTAACTCCTGGAAAACTAACCATACAACACTGAGATCGAAACTACATGCATAACTTCTTGAAAACTAATGAAATAACTCTGTAAGAAAGTACATTAGTAACTTACTAAAAACTAACCATACATCACTGAGTGAGAATCTAGACGTGTACCATATTGAACATTTAAGATACCACACTGTGTGATTCTACACATATAACTTATGGATGCCTAAGGATACATCAAAGAGTTAGAAACTCATGCGTTAGTTCTTGAAAACAAAAGATATAACACTGTGTGAGAAACTACCTGTGTAACTTCTTGAAAACTAATGATACAACACTGTGTGAGAATCTACACGTGTATCTTATTATAAATTAACGATAAAACACTGTGTGAGATTCTGCACATGTAACTTTTTGAAAACTATAGGTACAGTACAGTGTTAGAAACTTCATGCTTAAGTTCTTGAATACAAGCGACACCACACTGTGTGAGAAACTTCGTGTGTAACTTCTTGAAAACTAACCAAACTACTCTGTGTGAGAATCTATGTTCGTAACTACTTGAAAAGTAATGATAAAACACTGAAAATCTACACGTGTATCATATTGAAAATTAACGATACAACTCTGTGTGAGAATCTACAAGTGTAAATTCTTGAAAACAATGATACAACACTGTGTGAGAAACTAGGTGTTTAACAATTTGAAAAGTAATGATACCACACTTTGTGACAATAAATATTTCTAACTTCTTGAAAACTAACGATAAAACACTGAGTTCAAAACTACATGCATAACTTCTTGAAATCTAATGCAATAACTCTGTGTGAGAAATTATATTAGTAACATTGATAACTAATGATACAACACTGTGTGAGAATCTACAAATGTATCTTAATGAAAATTAACGATACAACACTGTGTGAGATTCTACACGTGTAAGATATTGAAAACTAACAAAACAGCAGAGTATTAGAAACTGCAAGTGTAAGTTCTTGAAAACAAACGATACAACACAGTGAGAAACTACGTGTGTAACTTCTTCAAAAGTAATGATACAACTCTGTGTGAGAATCTTTTCTTAACTTCTTGAAAACTAACGATACAACACTGAGTTCGAAACTACAGGCATAACTTCTTTCAAACTAACGAAATAACTCTGTGTGAGAAACTACATGTGTAAGTCATTGAAAACTAACGATACAGCACAGTGTTAGAAAATACATGCGTACGTACTTGAAAACAAAAGATATAAATCTGAGTTCGAAAATACACGCATAACTTCTTGAAAACTAATGTAATAACTCTGTGTGAGAAACTATATTAGTAACATCATGAAAACTAACGATACAACACTGTGTGAATCTACACGTGTAACATTCTGAAAACTAACTATCCAACCCTGTGTGAGAATCTACAAGTGTAACTTATTGTAAACAATTGATACAACATTGTGTGAGAAACTACATGTTTACCTTCTTGAAAACTATCTATACAACACTGTGTGAGAATCTGTATTCTTAACTTCTTGAAAACTAACGATAAAACACTGAGTTCGAAACAACATGCATAACTTCTTGAAAACTAATGAAATAACTCTGTATAAGACACTACATTACTAACTTCTTGAAAACTAATGTTACAACACTGTGTGAGAATCTACACGTGTATCTTATTAAAAATTAACATACAACACTGTGTGAGAATCCACACGTTTAACGTATTGAAAACTAAAGATACAGCACAGTCTTAAAAACTACATGCGTAAGTTCTTCAAAACAAGCGATACAACACTGGGTGATAAACTATGTGTGTAACTTCTTAAAAACTAACAATAGAACTCTGCGTGAGAATCTGTATTCGTAACTTCACGAATATTAACGATACAACACTGAGTTCGAAACTACACGCATAACTTCTTGAAAACTAATGAAATAACTCTTTGTGATAAACTACATTTGTACCTTCTTGAAAACTAACGATACAACACTGTGTGAGAATCTACACGTCTATCTTATTGAAAAATAAAGATACATTGCTGTCTGATAATCTATATACGTTTTTTCTTGAAAACTAATGATACAACACTGTATGAGAATCTATATTCGTAACTTCTTGAAAACTAACTATATACAACTCTGTGAGAAACTTCATGCGTAACTCCATTAAAAATGTAATGATACAACACTGTGAGAATATCTACACGTGTAAATTATTGAAAACTAATTGTACAAAACTGCAAAACTCCATGTGCAACTACTTGAAACCTAACAGTTAGGGTTAGTGTTAGGTTAGTGTTAGTGTTAGGATTAGGGTAGGGTTAGGGTTAGGGTCAGTGTCAGTGTTAGGGTAAGGGTTAGTGTTAGTGTTAGGGTTAGGGTTGAGAACCTACATGTGTTACTTCTTGAAATCTAATGATACAACACTGTGTGAGAATCTACACGTGTAACTTATTGAAAACTAACGATACAACCCTGTGTCAGAATCTACAAGTGTACCTTATTGAAAACAAATCCTATAACACTGTGTGAGAAACTACTTGTTTAACTTATTGAAAAGTAAATATACAACACTGTGTGAGAATATATATTCGTAACTTCTTGAAAACTAACGATCCAACCCTGTGTGAGAATCTACAAGTGTAACTTATTGTAAACAATTGATACAACACTGTATGAGATACTACGTGTTTAACTTCTTGAAAACTAACTGTACAAAATTGTGTCAGAGTCTATATTCTTAACTTCTTGAAAACTAACGATACAAAACTGAGTTCGAAAATACACGCATAAATTCTTGAAAACTAATGAAATAACTCTGTGTGAGAAACTACATTAGTAACGTCTTGAAAACTAACTATTCAAACCTGTGTGAGAGTCTACGTGTGTAACTTCTTGATTACTAACTACATCCAACTCAATGAGAAACTTCATGCATAACTCCATTAAAAATGATATGATAAAACACTGTGTGAGAATCTATATGTCTAACTTATTGAAAACTAACTGTACAAAACTCATTGCAAAACTCTATGTGTAACTACTTGAAACGTAAAAGTTAGGGTTACTGTTAAGGTTAGGCTTAGTATCAGGGGTAGGGGTAGGGTAGGGTTATGATTAGTGTTAGTGTTAGGGTTAGGGTTAGGGTTGAGGGCCTACATGTGTGACTTCTTGAAAACTAACAATACAACACCGTGTGAGTATCTATATGTGTAACTGCTTTGAAACTAATGATACAACACTATTTGAGAATCTATAAGTGTAACTTCTTGAAAACTAATGACACAACACTGTGTGAAAATCTATCTTGGGTACTTCTTGAAAACTAATGATACAACAATGTGTTAGAATGTCGCTGGGCGGTGGTGGCACACTCCTTTAATCCCAGCACTTGGGAGGCAGAGGCAGGCGGATCTCTGTGAGTTCGAGGCTGAGCTGGACCAATAGCCTCCAAAACAATACAGAGAAACCCTGCTTCATAAAACCAAAAAAAAATAAACCAAAAAAAAACAATGTGTTAGAATGTTAAACATAACTTCTGGAAGATTAATGATACAACACAGTAGGAGAATCTACGCATGTATCTAATTGAATATTACCGACACAACACTGTGAGAATCTACACTTGAAACTTCTTGAAAACAAACGATGCAACACTGTGTGAGAAACTATTTGTGTAACTTCTTGAAAAGTAAGGATACAACACTGTGTGAGAATATAAACGTGTATCTTATTGAACATTAGCGATACAATACTGTGTGAGTATCTACACGTGTAACTTATTCGAAATTAATGATACAGCACCGTGTTAGAAATTACATGTGTAAGTTATTGAAAACAAATGATACAATACTGTGTGAGAAACTAATTGTGAGAATCTATATTCGTAATTAGTAATTTCTTGAAAACTAATGATACAACACTGTGTGAGAATCTATAAGTGTATCATATAGAAAATTAACATACAACGCTATGTGAGAATCTACACGTGTAACTTATTGAAAACTAACAATACAATCCTGTGTGAGAATCAACAACTGTAACTTCTTGAAAACAAACGATACAACACTGGGTGAGAAAATACATGTTTACTTGAAAACTAACAATACAACACTGTGTGAGAATCTATATTCGTAGCTTCTTGAAAACTTATGATACAACACTGATTTTGAAACTACTCGCATAAATTCTTGAAAACTAACGAAATGACTCATTGTGAGAAACTACATTAGGAATTTCTTGAAAACTAACGATACAACACTGTGTGAGAATCTATATTCATAACTTCTTGAAAACTAACGATATAATACTGAGATCGAAACTACCCGCAAAACTCCTTGAAAACTAAAGAAATACCTGTGTGTGAGAAACTACATTAGTAACTTCTTGAAAAATAACGATAAAATACTGTGTGAGAATCTACACGTGTAACTTATTGAAAACAAACGATACAACACTGTGTGGGAATCTATAAGCATAACTACTTGAAAATTAACAGTACAACAATGTTTGTTAATCTACATGTGTAAGTTCTTGAAAACAAACTATATAAAAATCTATGAAAAAGTTCATGCGGAATTCCATGAAAAATAACTATACAAAACAGTGTGAGAATCTATACGTGTAACTTATTGAAAACTAACTGTACAAAATCTATGCAAAACTCCATATGTAACTACTTGAAACCTGACTGGTAGGGTTAGGGTTAGGTTTAGGGTTAGGGTTAGTGTTACCATTAGGGTTAGGTTTAGGTTTAGGGTTAGGGTTATTGTAAGGGTTAGGTTTAGGGTTATGGCAAGGGTTAGGTTTAGGGTTATGGCAAGGGTTATGTTTAGGGTTATGTTACAGGTTAGTGTTAGGGTTAGGTTTTGGATTAGGGTTAGGTTTAGTGTTAGAGTTAATGTTGAGAACCTACATGTATAATTTCTCAAAAATTAACGATAGAACACTGTATGAGAATCTATATGCATAACTTCTAGAAAACCAACGATACAACCCTGTGACAGAAAATGCATGTGAAAATGCTCAAAACTAAGGATACAACTCTGTGTGAGAAACTTAATGGGTAACTTCTTGAAAACAAACGATTCATTACTGTGTTAAAAACTACATGTGTAACTTCTTGAAAACTGACGATACAACACTGTCAGAGAATATATATGCGTAACTTCTAAAAAAACTAATGATACAACACTTTTTGTGGATCTATAAGCATAACATCTTGAAAACTAACAATACAACACTTTGTGAGAAACTACATGGGTAATTTCTTGACAATTAACTATAGAACACTCTCTGGGAAACTATACGCATATCTTCTTGAAAATTAATGATACAACACTGTGTGAGAATCTATATTGGATATTTTCTGAAAGCTAACGGTACAACAATGTGTTAGAATATCTATGTGTAACTTCTTGAAAATAAATGATACAACACAGTGGGATTATCTAAACCTATAACTTAATGAAAATTAATGAGAAAACCCTGTGTGAGAATCTATAAGTGTAACTTCTTTAAAACAAAGGATACAACACTCTGTGAGAAAGTACATTTGCAACTTCTTGAAAACAAACGATATAACACTGTGTGCGAAACTACTTGTGTAACTTGTGTAACTACTTGGAACTTGTGTAACTACTTGTGAAAACAAACGATACAACACTCTGTGAGAAACTACATTTGCAACTTCATGAAAACAAACGATACAGCACGGTGTTTGAAACTACATGAGTAAGTTCTTGAAAACAAACGATACAACACTGTGTGAGGAACTATGAGTGTGACTTGTTGAAAAATAACGATACAGCACTGTGTGAGAATCTATGTGTATTTATAGAATATTAACATACAAAACTGTGTGATAAACTACTTTTTTAACTTCTTGAAAACTAACGATACAACACTGTGTGAGAATCTATATTCATAACTTCTTGAAAACTAACGATACAACAGTGATTTCCAAACAAAATGCATAACTTCTTGAAAACTAAATAAATGACTCTGTGTGAGAAACTACATAATAACTTCTTGAAAACTAACGATATAACACTGTGTAAGAATCTATATTCATAACCTCTTGAAATCTATCAGTACAAAACTGAGTTTGAAACTACACACATAACTCCTTGAAAACTAAAGAAATAACTCTGTGTGAGAAACTACCTTTGTAACTTCTTGAAAACTAATGATAAAACACTGTGTTAGAATCTACATGTGTAAGTTATTGCGAACTAACGACCCAACCCTGTGTGAATACCTACAACTGTAAATTCTTGAAAACAAACGATACAACACTGTGTGAGAAAATGAATTTACAACTTCTTGAACACAAACGATACAATACTGTTTGAGAATCTGCACATTTAACTTATTGAAAACTAACAATACAGCACAGTGTTAGAAACAACATGTGTAAATTCTTGAAAACAAACTATACAACACAGTGTGAGAATGTATACATGTAACTTATTGAAAATTAATGATACAACCCTGTGTGAATATCTACAAGTGTAACTTCTTGTTGTCGCGACCACCCTCGACCAGCAAGAATGACGCGGCAACGAGGAATCTTCTCACAGTTTATTCGGGAAACTTACTTACAGGGAGTGGCCCCGATCCCAGGAATATATATATCACTGAATAATATATTCAGTGATAGCCAATCAACTACACCCAGGTGACACGCTAGGATAGGTTGTCACCAAGCAGATCTAGAAGGGTATGTGGCCTCACTCCTAATAAGGAATTGTTTACTTACTGAGAGCACTCGCCATCAG
>NW_024430820.1:0-7134 GCF_017639785.1 Mesocricetus auratus
CTGTGAGGAGCCGCCCTCGCTATCGCTATTGCCGTTAGAAGATGGCGCTGACATCTGCTGTCAGTTGGAGTTAACCGTTAGAAGATGGCGCTGACATCTGCTGTCAGTTGGAGTTAACCGTTTAAGCTGTGCCTCTCCCGTGGCGTCATCTGGGGTGATGTGCAAACCACCAATCCCGGCTCTACACGTCTCACTCGGAGCTCCTAGGCTTATATAAGGGGCTGGGTTTCTTAGCTTGGGGTCTCCCTCTAAGAAGCTGATCATCTATCTCTCAAGATGCATGAAAGCTTTACTGCAGAAGGATCCGAGTGTTCTGCGTCGTTCTTGCTGGCGAGACGGTAGCGCGGGACATCTGGTGCCGAAACCCGGGAACTCTTCAACATCGCCGGCGCCGCGGGAGACCCCTCGGAAGACGGGGCGGATTCAGAACTGCAGGGACGTAAGTTCAGAGAGGTATGCTTTATCCTGAACACCCCCTTTCTCGACTTTGGCCTTAGTTTGTCATCACCGTGGGACGGGTCAGTGGAGGCTTTGGTGCTAGTCCTGTTTGTCCTTCTCCTTCATCGTGGCTGGTGCTGTCAGTCTGGTGCTGTCAGTCTGGTGCTGTCAGTCTGGTGCTGTCAGTCTGGTGCTGTCAGTCTGGTAACGGAGTTGAGCGCCGTTTTTTAGATAAGCCGCCAGCGCGATGGGGTTGTCACAGTCAGTGGTTACTGCCCTACAGACTGTGCTAAAACAAAGAGATCTTAAAATTGCACCACGAACACTTCAAAATTTTGTGAAGGAGGTAGATAGAGTGGCACCATGGTATGCTTGTTCCGGGTCCCTCACTGTGGCCTCATGGAACAAGCTAGGTAAAGAATTAGACAGGAAGCATGCAGAAGGAGATCTCAGCTTAGGTACCAAAGCCATTTGGAAGCTAGTTAAAAACTGCTTGGAGGATGAGGCCTGTCACCCTGCTATAATAGAAAGTCAGGGAACCTTAGAGGAAGTTCAGGATAGCATGTCAGAAACTGAACAGAGTGAGAGAATGGGAGCTCGCAAAAGGAAAGACATGTCTAAGAAAAAAGGCCCTCCCCAAGAAGTTAAGAAAGGGGAGAGAAAGAAGGGAGTGATCATTCACCCCCTAACAAATCTAAGAAAAAGAAAAAGCCAGAATCTAGTCTATACCCTACGGTAGAGCTAGAAGCCTTGGAGCTAGATAATTCTGATTCTGACACTCTGTATTCTAGCGAAGAAGGTGGTCTAGAGGAGGAGGTGGCACGGTATGAGGAAGAAAGATATCACCCTGATAGACACCGGCCACTGAAAACAAAAATGAATGTGAGGCCACCACCTATAAATCCGGCGGGCTCACGCCCCTCAGCGCCTCCGCAGTATGAGCTTCGGCTGAATACTGGTACTGACTCCTTTTTACCTTTAGAGGAACGGAGAAAAATACAAATGGCTTTTCCAGTATTCGAGAATGTGGAAGGCGGAAGAGTACATACTCCCGTAGATTACAATCAAATCAAAGAATTGGCCGAATCCGTTCGTAATTATGGGGTCAATGCTAACTTTACCACATTACAGGTGGAAAGGCTTGCTAATTTTGCCATGACTCCCACTGACTGGCAGACGACAGTGAAAGCAGTGCTTCCCAACATGGGACAATACATGGAATGGAAGGCTCTCTGGTATGATGCAGCCCAGGCACAAGCTAGAGTTAATGCCACGGCTGAAGATGAGAATCAGAGGCAGTGGACATTTGAAATGCTGACAGGTCAGGGTCAACATGCCCTTAATCAAACCAACTACATCTGGGGTGTCTATGGTCAGGTGTCGGCCGCCGCTATTAAAGCATGGAAGGCCCTCACAAAAGGGGAGAGTCCAGTGGACACCTTACAAAGATTGTCCAAGGACCCCAAGAGCCATTTTCAGACTTTGTGGCCAGAATGACAGAGGCCGCCGGTCGCATCTTTGGTGATTCAGAACAAGCTATGCCCCTGATTGAGCAACTTGTCTATGAACAAGCAACCCAGGAATGTCGAGCGGCTATCGCCCCTCGCAAAAGCAAAGGTTTACAAGATTGGCTCAAAGTGTGCAGGGAGCTGGGGGGACCCCTAACCAATGCAGGACTAGCTGCCGCCATTTTACAAACGCACAGGCGTAGAGATTTATCTAGTCGAAAAGTTTGTTTTAATTGTGGGAGAATGGGGCACCTTAAGAAAGATTGTCAAGCCCCTGAAAGAACAAGAGAATCGAAGCTTTGCCATCGTTGTGGTAAAGGTTATCATAGGGCTAGCGAATGCAGGTCAGTCCGGGATGTAAAAGGGAGGCTTCTGCCCCCTATTGAAGAACCCAAGGTACCCCAATCAAAAAAAAATGACCCTAACTAATGAATACTCCCCCCAGGCATCAGCCATTATGGCAAAGATGGGGTATACAAACGGTAGAGGCTTGGGTAGGCAAGAACAAGGCAGAATAAAACCCATTACACAACATGGAAATCGGGGTAGAAAAGGACTGGGTTTTATTTAGGGGCCGTTGAGGCTTCACGACCCATACCATGGAAAACAGAGGAGCCGCTATGGGTCTCTCAATGGCCTCTATCCTCTGAAAAATTAGAGGCTGTCACAAGATTAGTGCAAGAACAGGAACGGCTGGGGCATCTAGAGCCTTCTACCTCCCCATGGAATACACCAATTTTTGTTATTAAAAAGAAATCTGGGAAGTGGAGATTACTCCATGACCTGCGGGCCATTAACAATCAGATGCATCTTTTTGGCCCTGTTCAAAGAGGCCTTCCTTTGCTTTCTGCACTTCCTCAAGATTGGAAGCTTATTATTATAGATATTAAGGATTGTTTCTTCTCTATTCCACTTTACCCACGGGATAGACCAAGGTTTGCCTTCACTATCCCTTCTCTTAATCATATGGAACCAGACAAGAGATTTCAGTGGAAGGTACTGCCGCAAGGCATGGCCAATAGCCCAACAATATGTCAGCTGTATGTGCAGGAGGCTTTGGAGCCAATTAGGAAGCAATTTACATCTTTAATCATGATCCATTATATGGACGATATTCTTATTTGTCACAAAGAGTTAGATGTTTTACAAAAGGCTTTTCCCATGCTGGTGGCTGAATTAAAACAGTGGGGATTAGAGATTGCCTCAGAAAAGGTTCAAATTGCAGATACAGGCCTCTTTTTGGGCTCAATGATTACTCCCAAAAATATAGTTCCTCAGAAAATAGAAATTCGCAAAGACCACTTACAAACATTAAATGATTTTCAGAAACTTCTGGGAGATATAAATTGGTTGAGGCCCTTTTTAAAAATTCCATCTGCTGATCTAAAACCCCTCTTCGATCTCCTGGAGGGTGAGCCTCTTATCTCCTCACCCAGAAAATTTACCCCTGCCGCCCACCGAGCCTTACAGATGGTGGAAGAGGCCTTACAGGAAGCACAATTACAACGTATTTAGGAGTCACTACCTTTTAATCTGTGTGTTTTTAAGACAGCTCAATTGCCAACTGCAGTCCTGTGGCAACATGGACCATTACTTTGGATTCATCCAAATGCTTCCCCTGCTAAGATTATTGACTGGTACCCTGATGCTGTTGCACAGCTCGCGCTTCGTGGAATAAAAGCAGCTGTTACGCATTTTGGCAGGGATCCTGATTCCTTGATTGTGCCTTATACTGCTGCACAAGTTCAGACCTTGGCAGCCACATCTAGTGATTGGGCAGTTTTAGTTACTTCCTTTTCAGGACAAATTGATAATCATTTTCCAAAGCATCCAATTTTACAGTTTGCCCTAAACCAGGCTATAGTGTTTCCACAAGTGACAGCTAAAGACCCACTCCCAGATGGGACTGTGGTGTACACTGATGGATCAAAAACTGGTATGGGAGCTTATGTGGTCAAGGATAGGGTTATATCTAAACAATATAATGAAACTTCACCTCAAGTTGTAGAATGTCTGATAGTACTGGAGGTTCTTGAGGCTTTTCCAGGACCCCTCAATATTGTATCAGATTCCTCTTATGTGGTTAATGCAGTTAATCTCCTTGAGATAGCTGGAATAATAAGATCCTCCAGCAGAGTTGCTAACATCTTTCAAAAGATACAAGCTGCCTTGTTAAATAGGAGATTTCCTGTTTTCATTACCCATGTCCGAGCACATTCTGGACTCCCAGGTCCCATGTCCTTAGGGAATGACTTAGCGGACAAGGCTACAAAGCTGGTGGCCGCTGCCTTGTCTACCCATGCACAAGCAGCAAAAGAATTCCATAAGCGCTTTCATGTGACGGCTGAGACCTTGCACCGTCGTTTTGCTCTATCCAGGAAAGAGGCTAGGGAAATTGTTACTCAATGCCAGAATTGCTGCGAATTCTTACCTACTCCCCACATGGGAATAAACCCACGTGGCATTAGACCATTGCAGATGTGGCAGATGGATGTTACTCATATTCCCTCTTTTGGAAGGCTTCAATATGTTCATGTTTCTGTTGACACCTGTTCTGGCGTAATGTTCGCCACACCCCTAACAGGGGAAAAGGCCTCATATGTGATTCAACATTGCCTTGAGGCCTGGAGTGCTTGGGGAAAACCCAGAATTTTAAAAACAGACAATGGACCAGCATATACCTCTCAAAAATTCCGACAGTTTTGTCGGCAAATGGATGTTACCCATCTAACTGGCCTACCTTATAACCCTCAAGGACAGGGCATTGTGGAACGTGCCCATCGTACACTCAAATCATATCTGATTAAACAAAAGGGGAGTATTGAGGATGTTCTACCCTCGGTACCAAGAGTTGCTGTATCCATGGCACTTTTTACCCTTAATTTCTTGAACTCTGATGCCCAAGGCCACACTGCGGCCGATCGCCATAGTTTAGAGCCTGATAGGCCAAAAGAAATGGTAAAATGGAAAGATGTCTTGACTGATCTCTGGAAAGGCCCGGATCCTATTCTTATAAGATCCAGGGGAGCTGTGTGTGTTTTTCCACAGGAGGAAGAAAACCCCCTGTGGTTCCCTGAAAGACTCACTCGAAGAGCTCCTTCACAACTCCAGAATAAGAAGGATGGAGGCCAAGTGGGTGATGAAGACTCTCCTACTCGGGATGATGGTTCCTAGTATGATGGGAGAGTTACGGTGGGCCATCATGTCTACCTTCCCCTACCGATGCCAGTGATGCATAATGCCCAGGAGTTCCCTAGATTTTTCACAACTAATAGAGAGTTGGGGCTTGCCTTTTTGCCTTTAGATCCTCAGATACAGAGTTTTCAGGATGAGAGAACCTTGTCATTGGTAGGAAGCTTGTGCTTTACTGTGATTTCTTCATTAAAGGATAATTTTATTCATATGGATCCAGAAAGATCTAATGCTAATCCTTTTGAATTAATGGAAGCTGTACTGATCTTTCTCCTATGATAGTGAGAAGGGACAGATTACTTTTGATTGGAAAGGGGCATTAGGCAACAGTCTGAGTGAGGGACAGAGCTATGGATCATCTGATTGGTCCTCCTCCAATGTTAAGTATACCCCTTTTAAGAGAACTAATTATTCAGCTGCCCTTTATTTGGGTTGTGAGTAATGATACCTTAGGTAAGAATCAGAAAGAAATAAATTGCTCTGCTTAGAATTGTTTTTATGCATTATGCTGGGATGCTATTAAGCACCCTTTTGCTTTGGTAATGCGCATGCCTCGATTTGTTCCAGTTCCTGTTGAGACGCCAAGTAATTTGAGTTTGTTTAGGGAAAAGCGAGATTTTTGGGATCTCTGCTATTATTGTGGGCCTGATAGCCACCGCCGCGGTTACTGCTTCGGTTACCGCCTCGGCCCTTGCACTTTCTGCCACTGTGCAGACAACTCAAACCATTAATGAACTATAGGCCACTGTGACCATGGTCCTAGATAAACAGGCCACTGCCAATTCTCAGATACAAGGAGGCCTGATGTTGGTAAACCAACAGATTAATTTGGTTCAGGAACAATTGGATATATTGTGGCAGATGGCCCAATTGGGATGTGAACAAAAGTTGCCTGGCCTTTGTGTCACTTCAGTACAATATGGGAATTTTACAAGAGCAGCTAACCTGTCACAAGCTCTGTCTCAACATTTATTACAGAATTGGACTTTTGAGTTTGAGCAGACACTCCGTGAGTTGAGAATGGCGATCCTGCAAGTGAATTCGACGCATCTGGATCTTTCTCTGATGGAAGGCCTCTCCTCCTGGATTTCATCTGCATTTTCTTATTTTAAGGAATGGGTGGGGGTAGGATCATTTAGCCTAGTTCTCTGCTGTGGAATAGTGTTGATGCTTTGGATGGTGTGTAAGCTCAGAGCCCAAACAAAAGAGACAAAGTGGTGGTGGCACAAGCACTTGCTGCCTTAGAACACGGAGCCTCCCTGACATTTGGTTAACCATGTTAAAGCAATAGGTCGCTGGCCTCCCAGCTCTTGCACCCCACGAGGCTAGTCTCATTGCACGGGATAGAGTGGGTAGGCTTCAGCAGCCCAAGGAGTTGCAAGGCTAAGCACTGCACAGGAGAGGTCTGCGGTATAACGACTTTCTCCTGGGAGATAAGTCATCTTGCATGAAGGTTCTATGTCATGATCTCCTTCCCCCAGAAAAACGACATCGGACTGGTCAGGGCTCTCTCTGGGGATAAGACCCTGGAGAGGAGCTTTGTACATGTTCCAAATTTGCACATGGGGATTTGACCTCTATCTCCACTCCAAAGTTGTGGGTGTCCTATTGCTTCAAAAATAAATGAATAGGGGGAGATGTGAGGAGCCGCCCTCGCTATCGCTATTGCCGTTAGAAGATGGCGCTGACATCTGCTGTCAGTTGGAGTTAACCGTTAGAAGATGGCGCTGACATCTGCTGTCAGTTGGAGTTAACCGTTTAAGCTGTGCCTCTCCCGTGGCGTCATCTGGGGTGATGTGCAAACCACCAATCCCGGCTCTACACGTCTCACTCGGAGCTCCTAGGCTTATATAAGGGGCTGGGTTTCTTAGCTTGGGGTCTCCCTCTAAGAAGCTGATCATCTATCTCTCAAGATGCATGAAAGCTTTACTGCAGAAGGATCCGAGTGTTCTGCGTCGTTCTTGCTGGCGAGACGGTAGTGCGGGACACAGTTCAT
>NW_024430821.1:0-1286 GCF_017639785.1 Mesocricetus auratus
AGAAATTTTCTGGACTTCTTACCCCTATGACGGTAACATGATGACTCCCTGTGTTTCTCCTATCCAGAGCCCTCCTGGACTCCAAGTCCCACCTATCTTGCTTCCCTATTGGCCAACAGTGCTTTATTGACATATACACAGGACTTCCCCATCAAATGTGTATACAAAAGACGTTGCTCGAGAACTACACATTAAACCCAGATTCTAGGATAAAAAATGCATTTCCAGGTAATTATTAAAAAATGTGAGTGGATGAGGAAGTGGAGGAAGGGACTGGATTAGGAAGCAGAGAAAGGGAGTCGATGAAGAAGTAGAGGACAAGAGTGGAGGAGGAATTAGAAGAATGGAGGGGATGAGGAAGTAGAGGAAGGAAGTGGATGAGGAAGTATTGGAAGGGAGTGGGTGAGGAAGTGGAGGAAAGAAGTGTATGAGGAAGTGGAAGAAAGGAGTGGATGAAGAAGTGGAGGAAGGATGTAGATGAGGAAGTAGAGGAAGGGACTTGATGAGGAAGTAGAGGAAAGGAGTGGATGAGAAACTAGAGGAAGGGAGTGGATGAGGGAGTAGAGGAAATGAGTGGATGAGGAAGTAGAGGAAGTGAGTGGATGAGGATGTAGAGGAAAAGGGTGAGGAAGAAGAGGATGAGGAGGGAGAGGAAGTGGATGAGGGAGTAGAGGAAAAGGGTGAGGAAACAGAGGAAGTTCATGGATGAGGATTAGAGGAAAAGGATGAGTAAGTAGAGGATGAGTAAGTGGTGGAAGTGGATGAGGAAGTGGAGGAAAAGTGTGAGGAAGCAGAAGAAGGGACATTATGAGGAACTAGCAGAATGGCCTACATGAGGAAGTAAAGGAAAAGAGTGAGGAAGTAGAGTAAGGGAGTGGATGAGAAAGTAGAGGAATGGAGTAGATGAGGAATTAAAGGAAGGTAATGTTTGAGGAAGTGGAGGAAAGGAGTGGATGAAGAAGTGGAGGAAGGAAGTGGATGAGGAAGTCGAGGAAGGGAGTGGATGAGGAATTAGAAGAATGGAGTGCATGAGGTAGTAGAGGAAGGGAGTGGATGAGGAAGAAGAGGAAGGATGTGGATGAGGAAGTGGATGAAAAGAGTGGATGAGGAAGTAGAGGATGGGAGTGGATGAGGAAGTAGAAGAAGGAATTGGATGAGGAAGTAGAGGAAGGATAAGGTAGTAGAGGAAGGCCCTGGGTGAGGAAGTAGAGGAAAAGAATGAGGAAGTAGAAGAAGGATATGGATGATGAAGTAGAGGAAGGGAGTGGATGAGGAAGTTGAGGAAG
>NW_024430822.1:0-3257 GCF_017639785.1 Mesocricetus auratus
TTTTTTCTTTTGTAAATATGTTTTATTTTCTTTTTTTTTTAGCTAGAATCAATTTTTTTTAAATTTTATTTTCCAGTTTAAATTTAGATAAGAATCAAGGTTGCTTCACAAGTCAGTTCCAGGTCCCTCTCCCTTTCCCTCCCATCCTCCCGTGCCCTCCCCTCCCCCCGTTATCCTCTCATTTCTCCAGGGAGGGTGAGGCCCTCCATGGGGGTGTCCATAGTGTGTCATTTCATATAGGGCAGGGCCTAGACCCTTTCCCAAGAGTTCTGGGTGAGAGTGCACCTCACATTGTTCTATTGGAGTCCAAAGTCCTTGTGTATACTTGGGATGGGTACTGATCTGCTGCCCAAGGCTCAATAGATTCCCTAGGCCTCTTCACTGACACCCAGATTCAGGGGGTCTTGATCAGTCCCATGCTGGCTTCCCAGGCTAAAGCCTGAGATTCAAGAGTTAACCTTTGTCTGGTCAGCTGTTTCTGGGGGTTAAACCAGCCCAGTCTTAAACCCTTTGATCATCAGTCCTCCCTCTCTGTTACTGGCTTTCTTGAGTTCAGCTCAGTACTTAACCAAGGGAGTCTGCAACTTCTTCGATCTGCCACTAAATAAAGTTTCTGTTTCCCAGACTCTCTGGCCATAGGATTGTAGGCTGGCACTCCCCAGATCTATGTCTAAAATCCATATATGAGAGAGTACATGCCATGTTTCTCTTTTTGTGACTGGGTTACCTCACTCAGGATGGTTTCTTCTAGTGTCATCCATTTGCCTGCGAATCTCATGATTCCATTATTTTTTTCTGCTGAATAGTACTCCATTGTGTAGATGTACCACATTTTCTCTATCCACTCTTCAGGTGAGGGACATCTAGGTTGCTTCCACGTTCTGGCAATTACAAATAAAGCTGCTATGAACATAGTGGAACAGACCTCTTTGTTGTATGAATGGGCATCTTTTGGATATATGCCTAAGAGTGGAGTTGCTGGGTCTTGTGGTAGGTTTATTCCCATTTTTCTGAGGAATCTCCACACTGATTTCCAAAGTGGCTGAACCAGTTGGCACTCCCACCAGCAATGGAGGAGTGTCCCCTTTCACCACATCCTCTCCAGCATAAATTGTCATTAGTGTTTTTGATTTTAGCCATTCTGACAGGGGTGAGATGGTATCTGAGAGTTGTTTTGATTTGCATTTCCCGGATGGCTAAGGATGTTGAGCACTTTCTCAAGTGCCTCTCAGCCATTTTAGACTCCTCTATTGAAAACTCTCTATTTAGTTCTGCAGCCCACTTTTTAATAGGGTCCTTTGGTGTTTTGGAGACTTGCTTCTTGAGTTCTTTGTAAATTTTGGAGATCAACCCTCTGTCAGATGTGGGATTAGTGAATATTTTTTCCCATTCTGTGGGCTGCCTTTTTGTCTTGCTGACTGTGTCCTTTGCCTTACAGAAGCTTCTCAGTTTCAGTAGGTCCCATTTATTAATTGTTGATCTTACTGCCTGTGCTACTGGTGTTATGTTCAGGAAGCTGTCTCCTGTACCAATTCGTTCAAGGGTACCACCCACTTTCTCTTCTAAGAGGTTCAGTGTGGCTGGATTTATGTTGAGGTCTTTGATCCATTTGGACTTAAGTTTTGTGCATGGCGATAGACATGGATCGATCTTCATTCTTCTACATGCCAGTCTCCAATTATGCCAGCACCATTTGTTGAAGATGCTTTCTTTATTCCATTGTATATTTTTAGCTTCTTTGTCAAAGATCAGATGTTCGTACGTGTGTGGGTTAATACCCGGGTTTTCAATTCGATTCCATTGGTCTACCTGTCTATTTTTGTGCCAATACCAAGCTGTTTTCAGGACTATAGCTCTATAATAGAGCTTGAGGTCAGGGATGGTGATGCCTCCGGACGTTGCCTTGTTGAACAGGGTTGTTTTGGCTATCCTGGGTCTTTTGTTTTTCCATACAAAATTGATTATTGTTCTTTCAAGGTCTGTGAAGAACTGTGCTGGGATTTTAATGGGGATTGCATTGAATCTGTAGATTGCTTTTGGCAGGATTGCCATTTTTACTACATTGATCCTACCTATCCAAGAGCATGGGAGATCTTTCCATTTTCTGAGGGCTTCTTTAATTTCTTTCTTTAAAGATTCAAAGTTCTTACGATACAGGTCTTTCACTTGTTTGGTTAGCGTTACCCCAAGGTATTTTATGTTGTTTGTGGCAATTGTAAAGGGTGATGTTTCTCTGATTTCTCTTTCAGCCCTTTTATCATCTGTATATAGTAGGGCTACTGATTTTCTTGAGTTGATCTTGTAGCCTGCCACTTTGCTGAAGGTGTTAATCAACTGTAAGAGTTCCCTGGTAGAGTTCTTTGGGTCATTGATGTAAACTATCATATCGTCTGCAAACAGTGAAAGTTTGACCTCTTCCTTCCCAATTTGTATCCCCTTGATCCCCCTTTGTTGTCGTATGGCAATAGCTAGGACTTCAAGTACCATGTTGAAAAGGTATGGAGAGAGTGGACAGCCTTGTTTTGTTCCTGATTTTAGAGGAATTGCATTGAGTTTCTGTCCATTTAGTTTGATGTTGGCTGTTGGTTTACTGTATATAGCTTTTATTATGTTTAAGTATGTCCATGTTATCCCAGATCTCTCCAAGACCTTTATCATGAAGGGGTGTTGGATTTTGTCAAAGGCTTTTTCAGCATCTAGTGAGATGATCATGTGATTTTTGTTTTTCAGCTTGTTCATATGGTGGATTACGTTGATGGATTTTCGTATGTTGAACCATCCCTGCATTCCTGGGATGAAACCTACTTGATCGTGGTGAATGATTGTTTTGATGTGTTCTTGGATCCGATTTGCCAGTATTTTATTGAGTATTTTTGCATCAATGTTCATGAGGGATATTGGTCTGAAGTTCTCTTTCTTAGTTGTATCTTTGTGTGGCTTGGGGATCAAGGTTATTGAAGCCTCATAGAAAGAGTTTGGCAAAGACCCTTCTGCTTCTATTGTGTGGAACACTTTGAGAAGAATTGGTATAAGCTGTTCTTTGAATTTCTGGTAGAATTCTGCACTGAGGCCATCTGGACCTGGGCTTTTTTTGGTTGGGAGACTTTTGATGACAGCTTCTATTTCCATAGGGGTTATAGGTCTATTTAAATTGCTTATCTGTTCTTGATTTAGTTTTGGCAATTGATAGCTGTCCAGGAAGTCTATATTTTCTTTTACAAATATTTTATTTTTACTAAGAGTGTGTGCTACATATT
>NW_024430823.1:0-52884 GCF_017639785.1 Mesocricetus auratus
TCCACAGCCCATGTTTATTCTCTTCATTTACTTTGGAGATTCCTATTCATTTCCATCATTTGCTCTCCTTAACTTTAACTGATTAAGGAAATAAGAAAGGATGTCTGCTCCAAAGTATTTCCCATGTTATCCTCAGCTATTCTCCTATAACCTACAGCCTCTGCTTGTATAACCCTCTCCTAGGACCCATATTAGTGGGTAATATGAATATACCAGAGTCTGGAGAGAAGGCCAGGTGTTGGTGGCACATGTCTTTAATCCCAGCACTTGGGAGGCAGAGGCAGGCAGATCTCTGTGGGTTCGAGACCAACCTGGTCTACTAGAGCTAATTCCAGGACAGCCTCCAAAACCACAGAGAATCCCTGTCTCGGGAAAACCGAAAACCAAACCAAAACAAACAAACGAACAAAAAAAGAGGCTGGAGAGATCCCGCCATTTCCAGGAGCCACCTACATCACCATGTATGGTTAAACTTTTTAAATTGTAATGCTATTTTTTCCTTTCTTTTTAAAAATTAGTTCTTTAATAATGTCACCCATAGCCCTGTGGTGGTGGCACACATCTTTAATTCCAGCACCCTGGAGGCAGAGGCAGGCAGATCTCTGTGAGTTTGAGGCTGAGCTGAACCACCAGCCTCCAAAACAATACAGAGAAACACTGTCTCCTAAAACCAAAAAAACTAATAATAATTTCACCCAAGATTCATTATATTCACTTTCTTTCTCCAAACTTTCCATATCCACCTCAAGGTGCTTTTTTTTTTTAAGAAACAGGGTACCTCTGTATTGTTTTGGAGGCTATTGGTCCAGCCCGGCCTCGAACTCACAGAGATCTGCCTGCATCTGCCTCCCCAGTGCTGGGATTAAAGGCGTGCGCCACCAATGCCTGGCCTCAAGGTGCTTTCTAACCCAACTTTTGGTTTAGTATTTTATTCCCATTAAGGGCAATTTGTGTTACTAAATAATATTGGATGCCTGACATTTACTGTAGCATCATCACCTTATCAGAGGTTATCCATCTAGAGAAAACTGACTCTTCCTCTACAGTAGCTAAGAACCACCAGCAACTCCTCAGCGACAGATAGAACTTAGTGCCAGTATCTCCATGTTCTTATTACTCAAATATGTGGTGTTTTCTGTAGTACTTTTTCTAATGAGCTTTGGAGGGTAACAAAAACCTAGCAATAACCTGTAATGTTTGCAGGTCTTTGAGATCTCACTGGCCACTAATGACTAAAGGGGTAACCTTCGCTGTCTAATGGGCCATTGTTGCCCTGCTATAGGGTAGTTAATCTTTGACTCATTTTATGTATCAGATTAGATCTATTTTAGGAACCTTCTACAGTAGTAAGTTTTCATATGATTTTTTTCACCATATATGTGTGTATGAATGTAAGTGTGTGTGTGTGTGTGTGTGTGTGTGTGTTATGCACATCTGTCTGTATGCATGTCCACAGGTGTAGGGTACACATGGGTAAGGGTGTGTGCACATGTTTAAATGTGTATGAATTTGGAAGCTTGAGTTTGATACAGGGACCATTAATTGTTTAGTCTCAACCTTATTCATTGAGGCAGACTGTCCCAACCAAACCCAGAGTTCATCAACATGACTAGTCTAAAGAGTAGTTTTCTTTGGAGATTCCTTGTCTCTTTTTCTTAGATCTGGAATTTCAGATGGGCTACCGCATATACCTGGTATTTCATCAGTTCTGCGATCCCAACTCTGGACCTCACACTTACTGCTTTAGTGACAAGGCCTTTAGCTGTTGAGCCACCATCCCAGCTCCTGCAATATCTTTTCTTTGAGACATCATTTCTTAGAAATGGAATGCAAAGCCACTGAGAAGTGTAACTATTATTCATGTGATTATTCCATCACTGTTTTCTGCACTCAGAAGACAGAGAAAACATGTCTGGTTCTCATGGCCCCTCAACCTTTAATTACTGCTATATACTGTGCTAAAACAAATGTCCAATCAGAGCTTTTCTCTATCAACACGTAGATCTGAAAGAAAAAGTATTTTGATGAGTTGTTTCAAAGGTTAGCACAAAGCATAAGGCTCAACTTGGAACAAAAATCCTGTGCCACCAGCAGCATGAACAGACATCAACAAGATGTCCCCTGCATCTATGAATTGGTTAATGAATCTTAGAGGAGAAGAAAGAATATGTCCACCTCACTAACCCTACAACGGCTACATGGTAAACACAAACCAGATTATTAGAATAGGAAGATAACATGAAGGTAGGGTTCGGCTGCTCCTGTATTGGGTCATTTTGCAAATGGATCTTTTCCTACACGTCATTTTTCCCCAATGTAAAGGGAATATATAACAGTTTCTCTTATTTTGGTTAGTTTAGCCCATACCTGTTGGCAATATATGTTTCTCTTGTTACTTCCCTTTCTCTACTCTCTACCCGTCAAACTCATGTAAGATATCTCATAATTGCTTTATCACATCATTACCAAATAGGAAGGAGGGTAATGTGAGCTATCTCAGAATTGCTTTTTTCAGATCATTGCAGTGTGCTGGGTGTTTTCAGCCCAGGGCTTAGTACTTCTTTGTTGTAATGTGTAGTCCTCATACTGAGGGGCAGATACTGCTCAGTAGAAGAATGCTTATGTAGCATGAGTGAGGAATTGGGATTGGAGAGAGAGCGAGAGTGAGAGCGAGAGCGAGAGAGAGAGAGAGAGAGAGAGAGAGAGAGAGAGAGAGAGAGAGAGAGAGGGAGAGAGAAAATGAGAGAGAGGGAATCATACACAGAGAAAGCGATCTTCAAGTGCCTGAGTTAAGGTGGTCTTGAACCTCTAGGAATTTCCCAGGTTTGCTAATAACTGTGGCAACCGGAAAAGGGGTTGTGTGTTGGCCACATAAGGTTACAGCTCTTTGACTTCCTACTAGTATCTACTTATGTCTCTTTTCACATTCTCCATGTGGGAAACATGGTCTGTCATTTCCAGAGTGTACCACAATATTTGGGTAGATGTTCCCAGTGAATATGGAAACAGAAACAGAAATTACAAGCTGAGTTTGTTAATGCTGTCACATAGAATATACTACAGAGACTCCAAATACAGTCACTGGAATGGCTCAGGAGAGATTAGCACAAAGCAGAAAAAAATTTGATATGAAAATCATATGCACAGAGGTGAGGTTTAAGCTAGGTGAAGATAAGCTTTCAGCAAGAGAGCGAATTTGGATCTTTGGAACTTATACCTGTGACCTCAGCAGCAGAATAGCAAACTTCCCAGGTGGCTGGACACAGACCATGGGTTAGAAAATGAAAAAGCTGATGTTCATATTTTTGTTAGACAGAAGAACATGCCTCTCCCTCCTGCCATTATAAGTGATAGATGTTCATCCCAGACAAGGACTTTCCTGAGCTTTCAATCCTATCATTTGTCGGCTCAACTTAAGAAGCCAAAGGCAACTTTCCTAAGCATTTGCAAACTCTGAAACTTTCACTTAACCTGGGAAAGACCACAAGGAAGAGGTGAGTGCTAATATGGGGGTCCTAAATTTTCTGGATTAGCCTGTGGGAAGTTAACCCAGTTAGACAAGGTGGAAGAAGAAAGAGACATAAAACACCACTGACAGTCATAGATTTCAGTCTTTCTCTTAAAAAGTAATTAAGAGTGCATGTGATCTTTTCCTTTTTTTGTTACCCACTGATCTTTCATTAACTGAATTCCAATTGGTTTTTGTAACACTGATCACATTTCCCAAAAGTTTGGTGCTTTCTGAAGGTTGTTGATGGGTTTGGTTTTCTTGGAAAAATAAAGGGGCTGAGAGTTTGGGGCAGGGTTTTTACATCAAAAGGAGAACTTAATGACTGAAGAAAGAAACCGCAGCTCCATGGAAATGATAGGGGCGGCTAGATCCAGGGTAGGAGACTGTATTTTGAGAAAGGTCCACCCAGGTTAGTCCGTAAACACATGCAGCCCTTTATGAGGACAAACAGTGGAGTATAACAGAGTTGATGTTACTTCCTCCACCACAACATGAAATTCAAGTCAAATAATATCATCTGGCAAGATGACGGCACTGTGAAATTAATTCCTGTTGTGACATTGCACAGTCTGAGCCAGTCTTCTGTCTAATGACTTTGCGCACTGGAGAACATGGGTAGACGTTAGGAGCAAGAGGCTACTCCAGAGAGCTGTGATGATGGGAGTCGCCTTCTGGTGGCAGCCACAGTCTGTCTTAATGTTGAAAGAAAAGGGACATCGAAAAGAAACCTTGAAACCCGTTATCTCTTTCTGTGGGGAAATAAGGGAAGACTTGGTTAGAGCTCTGCAAAACAGAACTTTGGCAGCAGCTTCTGTGCTTATACTCTTGCCCACCGTGACGGGGCCTCACCAGGACCCACTAGTCACCCTGATTTCCTTTTGAGCCCACCTCTCTCCCATGGTCTCGAGTTCTGGGCAATGAGGGCTCCTGGAGGACCTGGTCAATGCCTTTTCTCTGTAATTGCTGTAGATCATGTATATGATTGATGATATCCTCAGGTAAGAAGTTTACTGAAACTCTGGACCTTGAGATGTCATTGGCTCAGCCGACTTTCTGCTTGTCTGGAATGGGTAAAGGCTCAGAAAAAAATCTTTGGGACAGTTGTTTGGGTGGATAGCTTTGAGAGGAAGAGGTGGAAAAAAGATTATGGGAACTTTTGTATTCTTCAGATCATGAGGAACAGAAGTAAAAATACTTGCAGAGTGTGTGCTTTGGAACTTGGAGCTTTTCTGTGAAGCTAGATCAGAGGAGAACAGAGAAACTTTGTCCTTGACAATCTAGACATATCTGCTCAGGGACTCACTATCTGCTTTTTGTGTTACAGTCCACACAGTGGGGGTTTACCTAAGGATCTCTACATTAGTTGTCACTGTGTAGCCCCTCACTTTTCAATGTGGAAATTAAACCATGGGTTTATTTACAAATATTTCTCTGGGATAATAGAGAATTCCTGCCAAAATGCAGGGCAGCATAGCTACACCTAGTTTCATCTGGGGGACCAGGAATGGGTCTTTGTTGGGCTAGGCTGGGTGTGGGAAAGTTGAAAAGAAAGGCCAGTGGTGGAAGAAGAAAATAGATTGATACAAAGGAAACAATAATGTGAAGATAATTTAAAAGAAAGAATAGAGTAGGGTGGTACAGAAAGGACAGGTATGGAGGGTGGTCAGGAGAGGGTGTAGAGCCAAGATGGCAGGTTTAATGCTTGAATCCTGATGTCCACAGTCACTCGTCTACTCTTTCTGTGTCAGAGGAAGCAGCACTGGGAAAATCAAGGCAGGGAGCCACATCAAGATGTGCGAAGGTGCCCTGTGCAGACACATATTCTTCTTTGCCATTGATGAGATGTTGAGTCTGCTTGCCTGCATCAGTGGCTGTGGACAGGGTCGTGTGGGACAACTGTCCTTCCAAAGTGCTACATCACTGTGAGGATTTGACTTCAGTGTATTTTTGTCATGTAAATAATTTCCCCAGTCGGGCGTTGGTGTCACATGTCTTTAATCCCAGCACTTGGGAGGCAGAGGCAGGTGGATCTGTGTGAGTTTGAAGCCAGCGTGGTCTACAGAGTGAGTTCTAGGTCAGGGTCCAAAGCAATACAAAAAACCAAGCAACCAACAAAACAAACCCAAAACAAAACAAAAGCAAAAACCCAAGTGTGAAACAATGGATTCCTTGGAATGTTATGTTGTGGTTTCTCCATCCTTCCTCAAATATTTCTCTTTGCTTTCTTGTCAAGTTGAGGAGCAATGAGTGAATCTCCAGAACTCAGGAAGTGGAAGGCAGAGTGCCAACCCCTATGGGTTGTTCCCTGATCTCTATATTCATGCTATGGCATGCATGCACCTAACCCATACTACTTATACCTAGTATCGTTCAGTCTGGCTTCCCAACTAATGTTCAAAATCAGTATGGTAGTACACAGAATATTTTACCTTACTGTTACTTTATTGTAAAATATTTAAACAGCTGGACTCACAATGCTATTGCATAGCTTCACAAGTATTTTGCTTATAAAAGACTTGAGTTAAGCATATAAAATTTAACAGTGTATCATTTACCACCCAGCAATGGAAGAGTGAAATATGTGTACTGCATACTAAATTAGGGAATTTTCTTGATTAATTATAGACCCTTCTAAGAGAAGTAGGATTTACTACCTTCCCATGCGTCTGCACAGGTAAAGTCGAAACTCTTTCCTTAAGAGTGACAGATAGATAAAGGTGATAGGAAGGTAGATAGGTAGGCAGATAGAGAGATAGATGATAGGTATACAGACAATAGAAAGTGATGGGGAAATCCTGTGTATACATCAGTAAGCATTGTTGGCCAATAGGGAAGTAATACAGGTGGAACTAGGTTTTGAGGAGGATTCTGGGAAAGAGAAACACAAGGGGCCATGATGTAGCCACCATGGGGGTCAGAGGTCCAGACCCCTTTCTCCAGTAAGAGAAATACTTAGATCAAAAATCATGGGGTAAATTCTTAAGTCAGAGATAGCCTGTAAGAAACAAGCAAATGGCCAACAGCTTCATAATTAATATAGCCTCCTGTGTGATCATTTGGGACTGATGCAGCTCTGGAACCAGGCTGGCAGGAAGACTGCACTCTACAAGAAAGATGGTTATATGTTATTCTGGTTTTTAAATTTAAGTTATTATTGGGGGCAAATGCAGCTTTATCTATAATTGTAAGCAACAACACAGGGCTGTCTTATGTTTCCCAATGCTAAATACTTAGGAAACTCCAGGACAATGTCCCAGCTAAGAGTCTTGTACAATTCTTTTCACAATCTACATCAAGAGAATTCTTATTTTCCTGGTGTTTTGGATAACATTCAATTAATTTCATGGATACGGAATTGGCTCAGCAATTAAGGTCACTTGTTGCTGTTGCAGAGGACATAGGTTCTGTTCCTAATAGCCATGCAGTGCCTGAAAAACCTCTGTAGCTCTAGTTACAGGGTAGCTGTCATCCTTCCCTTACCCACGTGTACATCGGGTAAAATCACGGTGTATACATATGTAAATAGTCAAGGCATGCATACTCATAAAATAAACATAAAAAATATAAGATCTCATGAAGCCAATACTGAAATTTAACTACAGAATTCAGAGTTAATTTTCTTTTCTTTTTTCTTTTTCTTTTTTTTTTTTTTTTTGAGACGGGGTTTTGCTGTGCAGCTTTGTAGATCAGACTGGCCTGAAACTCACAAAGATCTGCCTGATTCTGCCTCTTTAGTCCTGGGATTGAAGACATGTACCACTACTGCTTGGATTGTGCCTCCACCCACTGTCTGATATTTCCTATTTTCTTTGCCTGCTTTTTAACTCCTACTCATATTTCTCTCGAACTTGGTAGTCTATTATGATTTTTACTTTTAAAATAATCTTATTTAACACACCAATACCAGTTCCCTCTCCCTCCAGTCCTCTCACTCCCCCACCATCTTCCCATCGTACAACTCAGAGCATGAGTGGGAATCGTGACCTGATATTTCATATCAGTTTTCAGTTTACTAGTTTGTTTATAATGTGTTGAGATTTTTCTGTGAAAAAGGATCTAAAAGTAACATGTGGAATGATTCCTAAATAAGTTATATTTTAATATTACTATTAAGTACTGTAACTATTCTTTATCAAATAACAGAGCTTTTGGTGCAGTTAGGTATAATAGATCAAGAGTACCTGGGAATTCACAGTGTGACTCTGGGGAGGGTTGTGACCTGCGGTGGCTTTAGGAAGGGATGGAACTAGATCAGCTTCATTTTGATTTTATGGAGCTATTTAAATCTATACATTTGATAGGATTCATTGCACTGATCCTTCATCTGTGTAGAAGAGTGATGATAAATGTTTGATAGGCAGTTGATAAATACAAATTTGCATGCATACATAGATAAATAGCCTCCATTACATTAGCAGAATTCGAGTTGTTCACTCTGTTTTGAGGACACAGACAGCACCCACACTCTGCTCTTCCTCTGAGGCCCATTATGTCTTTCCACTTTGGGCAAACCAACAAGCAGGGCAGCATATCCAGGCAGCAAATGCTACTACAAATGACTGGGTCCCATTTCCAATACACATTTATCATGGCAAAAAGCAAATCCTCTTCATACAGCTGTTTTCAGTGATATCTACAGTGTACACTGTACGTAGGAGGAATATTACTTAATGGCATCTCCAGTGTAGACACAGCAAAGGCCATTCAGAGCTTCACTCACCATTTGCGATTTCATTTTCATCTTTGAAATAAAAGAGAGCATCTGGGATCCTTCTGTGCATGCACAGCTATATCTTTTTTATTATTTATTTTTAAATTTAAATTAGAAACAAGGTTGCTTCACATGTCAATTCAAGGTCCCTTTCTGTTTCCCTCCCCTCCTCCCGTGCCCTGCCACCAACCTCCCTAATATCCCCTCATTTCCCCAGTGAGGGTGAGACCTTCCATTGGGTTGCCCATAGTCTGTCATTTCATTCAGGACAGGGCCTAGAACCTCCCCCAAGCTTTCATGGTGAGGGTGCATCTCTCACTGTTGGATAGGAGTCCAAAGTCAATTTGTATACCCGAGATAAATAATGATCTACTTCCCAAGGCTCAATAGATTACCTAGGCCTCCTCACTGATAGCCACATTCAGGGAGTCTCGATCAGATGCATGCTGGATTCCCAGGCATCAGTCTGGAATTGAAAAGCTAACCCTTGTCAGGTCAGCTGTTTCTGGGGGTTAAACCAGCCCAGACTTAATCCATTTGGTCATCAGTCCTCCCACTCTGTTACTGGCTTTCTTGAGTTCAGCTCAGCGCTTAGCCATGGGAGTCTGCCTCTTTTTCCATCAGCCACTCAATGAAGGTTCTGTTTCCCAGACTATCTGGCCATGGGATTGTAGGATGGCACTTCCCAGATCTATGTCTAAAATCCATATATGAGAGAGTACGGCCATGTTTATCTTTTGCACAGCTATATCTTAAACACTTGCCAATCATAAAATAACTAAAGAGAGAAAAAAATCTATTTTAAAATTGCGATTAATGATGTCTACACAATGCATTTGACATTAACTAGTTTAAGTCATAACCCATTTTTATATAAATCTGTATTTATTTCAACATTTCAATTTAGTTTTGAAATAATGGCATGTCAAATGTGCAAATGTAGCCTTTTAGAAATATTGTCTCTGAGCATGGTGGGTGTCTACCTTCTGCTTCAGAGAAATGGGGATGGGGGCTGTCCTAGTACAAGGATTGAAGATGGAACTTGACCTGATGTCAAAACCCCGTCTCAAACTATAAGCAATCATGTAATATGTTATTTTATTAATTATGAGTTTTAGTGAATATGTAGATTTAGATAATGCCTGTGTAATTGGGATAAAGAACATGTATTTCCATAACTTCCTAAAGCAACCTTGTTACCCACTTATACTCACACTACACTCTAGATGCCCACTAATACGTTGTTCACAGCTATCATGTAAATAGAATCTTATGGAATATAACTATTTGAGATTGACTTTTTAGTTAGTGTCATTGTATAGTGAAACAGTAGAAACAATGGTTAGGAAAGATGATTGGTAGACAGATAGGTGGTAGGCAGATGATAGGTTTTTATCTATTATTTGAGAATTTCAAACATGCATTTAATGCAGTTTAACCAGTCCCACCAGTCCTTTCTCTCTTGTCTCATTCCTGTCCTATATCTACCACCATGATTCCTTCCCAACCTCATGTGCTCTTTTAAAGATGCTCAATAAGGTCTTCTGGTCGGTTCACCTGTCCCTGTCCCTGTAGCTCTCAGGTTTCTCCGAGGCTGTCACCAGTAGGCTCAAGGCCAGGGCAGGGCAAGTTCAGTTTCGCCATCTAGCTCATAGCTTGGTTCGCAGCCTTGGGTGCCACATAGCGGTGTCCCACCGAGCCAGGCCTGCATGGGATAGCCTCTCGCATCCCGCTCATTCCGGTGGCCCCTGGGCAAGCATGCACACACATATGTCAGTGTGCACAGACCCTCCGCAGAGGCTCCTTCGTCGCCGCCCCCTCTCCCGAGCTGGAGTTGGTGCAGCTGAGGTGGAAGGTGGAGAAGTTGGAGCTCGAGCTGTGGAGCTGCAAGAGGTAGGTGCGGGATGTGAAGAAGCTGCTGCATCATAAGAAGCTGCTGTGCCAGAGCACGAGAGCAATAACAAGATGCTCCCCACGCAGGTAGAAGAACTCAGTAAAATACTCAATTGTGAGAGACATGAAGATAGGAAGAAGTCTGATGTAGAAGTACAGACATAGAACCATGCACCTTGGTCAATTCCAGATCATTATTATGAGACATATTGTAACGATGATAGTCTTCCCAGTAAAGAGACAGAACTGATTGTACAGCAGAGGCAGTATGCTCTATGAAAGATGAATCACAAATATACAGTGATAGTCATGCTGTTAATGATGGAACAGACTGTGTAAAACATGGACAGGAGGATCATTTCACATTCGATTCACAGGAGAGTGCATTTGCCTTAGAAGCAGAGGTCACAGCCTTGGTAGGTTCCTCGATAGTGGACAGTTTCAAAGCTGCAGCAGAAGCTGCTGTGTCACAGACTGGCTTTACCTACGTTGAGAACAAGGCATTGTATTTTGACCACAGCACTGGTTTCTATTAAGATTCTGAAAACCAAATGTGCTATGACCCTTCCCCTGGGATTTATGACTACTGTGATGTGGGAAGTGGTCGACACCAATTTCATTCTCGAGTAGATTACAACCTTACCAGACCTCTAGCACAAAACCAAGCAAAGATAAAAAGCTGAAGAAGAGAAGAAAGGAGCCAGGCCTTTTTACAGCAAATGACGAAAAGGACTTGAGTTCAGAAGATCAGAACATCATTAGCATTGAACACACAAGCTGCAGTGAAGAAGTAAATTCCTCAAAAATGTAAAAGAAGGCCAGAGTCGACACTGCTCATAGAAGTCGTTCCTTAATGCTCGCTGCTCCAGTTAGTGGGGGCACTGTAGCATCTCATTGAAGGATGAGAAAGTTAGAGAGAGCAAGAGTGAACCAGAAGAAGGTGAAATTACAGACTCTCAGAGTGAGTACAGTTCCGATGAAGACAGTTCCAATGAGAACAAGGGATCTTCGGAAGAATCAGAGGATGAAGTAGAGGAAGAAAAGTTTTGGACTCCTGTATTCTGGTGATTGTTGTTAGATCTCAAGTGTTGCAGACCGGTTTGCTTTTCATGATCACAGAAGTAAACCCAGCCACAATTTGGAGAGAGAAGAATATGGATCATACTCTATGTATTCCCGAAGTTGTTGTCAGCAAGTTTCATGTAGAAATTTATTTTGACCATGACTTGCAAAGCTATGTCCTTGTGGATCAGAGCAGCCAAAATGGTATCATTGTCAATGGGAAGCAGATTCCTCAGCCAAAAACTAAGAGTGTCCTTTATCACAGTGATGAAGTGAAAATTGGGGAGGCTGTGTTGTCTTTTCACATTCACCCTGGCAGTGAGACCTGTGATGGCTGTGAACCAGGGCAAGTCACAGCTCATCTTCACCTTGATAAGAAAGGTAAACCTTTTGTTGGTGCGGCATTAAGTAAGGAGGAAAAAGACTTGGAAAGAAGAAAAGCACTAAAGAAAATACGAGTAAAGTATGCTTTGCAGAATACAGATTATGAAGATGAAAAAGCATTGAAAAATCCAAAATATAAAGACAGCTGGAAAACAAAAGGAGCAGGTTGGAAGTGACGGTATTTTCCAAAGAGATAATGTCCCTGCATCTGTTCACTCTGATATTACAGTTACCAACCAAGGCCGGAAGATGTTGGAGAAAGGGAGAGGGCCTGGGAAACGGTGGAGGAATGAAGATGCTCATTCAGCTTCTTCTTTGACGAACACATGTGTGTTTGGAGTCAGGAAAACTGTCCTCAATTGAGGATCTTTACTTTCTGTAGAATATAAGCAAAACAAATTGGGACAAAGCACAAAAGAGGATGCAGAGAACTTCACAGAAACTAACCCTCTGAAAATGCCCCCAGGGTCATGTCGTGGGTGAAAGGGACTGCAGAGTGAAGGTCCATAATGGGAAGATTGGGGCTTTGAAAAGAGAAAACAGTTTGAAAACACTTATTGTAGAAACTTGGGTCTCCCAAAGTCAGTACCAGTAGGGAATTCTTGAGGTGGCCCTCCTGGTCCACACACGTGTGAGGGCATATGCTGAACAGCTCTAAGAGAACAGTTTTAACTTCCAAGCATGAACTGGATGATCTCACATAGGAAGTGGACTAAAGTTCACAGAGAACAGGCAGAGCTTGTCAGAATTTCATTGTTTTAGCCTCTCATTTACCACATCTGTAGGGGCAACTACCCATGGAAGCAAAACTGAGATAACCACTAATGACTTGAGTGTACATATGCCCTGTTTCCATGTATTTACTATAATAAGATACACAGACAAGAGATGTCAAAATTTTATAAAGTAATTCTATTTGTATACTTGTTTATGCCTTTTAGAACTTAGTTATTTTGTTTTTTATTAAGTTTTGAAATTGTGAGTAGTGAACACACTTTTATTATCCTTGAAATAACTGCAGTATATTGAGGAACTGATGAGCAGTTGACATTATAGAAAATTAGTCTCAAACTGTTTTCTTCTGTGGAGAATGTTGATTTGAACTATATATTCAGCATTTGCCTTTGGAGTTTTCCTAGCTGATGAATATTTGATACAGACAGTGGGGTACGTATTAGCTATTGGCATATTTGATATGCTAGCATTTTTAGGTTTGATTAGCACCACTGCAGGCAATGGGATTATGCAGAGAAATGTGACAGCTAGTGCAGATGATTACATAGTCAAGGCTCCAAACACAAGCATTTCCTGGAAGTGTCTTCAAATGCAATAAAAACATTGTAAAAGACTTGATTTCTTGAATAAATGATTTAAACATAAAAATGCTCACTTAGTCCTGTTAATGTGACTAATGTGGGACAATCTACTGGAACATGTATCTCTGCATAAATCTGGCTCTCCCTCTCCCTCCAGGTACCAATTGCCAATATCTGCTTAGCAGGGGATGGATGCATGAGCACCCCCACACCCCTGCTGGCATTTTCTCTGACTTAATCTTCTGTGGATCTTGTATACAGCATGTCAGCTGCTGTGAGTTCAAGTGCTCAATGGTAAGACGATGTCTAGTAAATACTGTTTTCTGCAGACTTCCATTGCCTTTAACTCTTACAATGCCTCCCCACTCTGTGATAATCCCTGAGCCTTGATGGTATTGACCAAGCAGTATGATACAGTATTCCAATTTAAAGATATGATACCATGATGGAGGGGTTGCTTGCACAGCAGAGAGCAAACTTAATCTTGTGCTTCCAGGCATCCTTCAGGACTCTGAAGGAAAAAAAAACTCCATTGAGTAAAGACACAGAGGTTATGACTTGTTCTTGTGGCAGCCTGGATGTCCTAAAACTAATTAGTCCTTCTAAGCTGGACAAATAAGCACATATCACACATAAAACCTTGATTATGGAGGTGCAGAGAAGCAAAAGAGTGACAGCCAGCACACTGTGCCAGGAATAGTGACACAAGACTAATGTATTCTCATTCTGACATATAGATATTAGCTTGCCACCCCAGCCCTCAATGCAAAGTCTAAGTCCCTTCACCACAGGGCCAGCAAAGGCCTTGTTGTGCCTTTGATTTTTATCAGAGGAAAATCAGACATCTTTCCTATAGGTGGTTGAAATGATGCTAGGAAAGGCCAAGTTCTGTGTCAGGGCTTAGTCTTAGCCCAGCAGTAACAAGCAAAATGAATACAGGACCATCAGGCAAAATAGACCTTATAGTACAGAAAAGTATGAGAGATGGATGTAAATTCACCTATTTATAAAAGCTCAATCCATCAAGAAGACAAAGCAATCAAAACTGTGTTGCCAAACAAGGACGCTGTTTACTACACTATGTTTGCAGGTTTCAACACTTCTCTTAGTAAGAGATATCGAGACAACCATGCCAGGAAGGCACTGGAGGATGCACAGGGACACTCTCCACTACCCACCAATGGGATTTAATTTGAATTTCAAAACTGACTACCAACAACAAGGAAAATTACATTTAATCTATTATTATTATTATTATTATTATTATTATTATTATTATTACCAGCACCTTTATGCACTGAACAGGACAGACATACCCTGAGCTACAAGTCAGACCTCAGTAAATTGTTTTAAAAAAGTGAAACATCAAGTGTGGTATCTGTTCACAGTGACTCCATTCCATTTTGACTTAAGGTCAGAGAGATTTTGCCACCCACCGACACAGTTATAGTTTATTAGAATGCCTTACTGGCTGTGGCATAGTCCAACAGTGCTGGTTATAAATGGAAGGTTCAGGAACATAGTGCTTGTTTAGTCCATGAGGCTGAATGTTTCAGCTGGTCTTTTGTATGCTGGAATCCCTAAGAAGTGGGATCTAATGCCAGTGAATGAATGTAATTGAGAGGGCCAGTGAAGGCAAGAGAGAGAGAGAGAGAGAGAGAGAGAGAGAGAGAGAGAGAGAGAGAGAGAGAGAGAGAGAGAGAATTTCCTTCTCCCATGTCTTTTATACAGGTTACCAGCAGAAGGCTCTGTTCAGATTAACGGCAGATCTTCCCACCTCAAATATCTGTATTAAAGATTTATCTTCCCACTTCAAAGACCCAGAACAGAAGTGGGTCTTCCTAATTAACACCACTGTATTAAGAATGTATTCCTCACAGATGAGCCCAGTCCTTTTGGTTTTAGTTAATTCCAGACAAAGTCAAGTTGAAAACAAAGACTAGTCATCACATGGTACTAAGTTTTACTGAGGATCTAAAGCAAACAACACTGTAGCATTTGAAGCAGGAAAGACACAGACATTGACAGAAAGAACTGAACTGAAAATCCAAAAATAGAGACAGCAGCCATGATTGGCTAATTTCTGCAGAAGTGTAACACACTTTATAGAAGAGGTGCAGATTTTTGTTTTATGGAGCTACTGCAAACCCCTGAGTAAAAAGATAAACATTGCTGGAATTCACACTCATTCTGTAATAACATTATGGACAACAGTCTTAAATGTCAAGATTTATCTATAAAGGCTCCGTTTTGGGAGGGGGAATACACTTAGGTGTGAATATTTGGGGCTTAAAGTTGTACAAAGACACCACAAACATAGTCCTGAAACACTTGATATAACTAGAATTTACTACAATCAAAAAGAACATACTTTTACTCCATGAAAGAGTCTGCTAAGAATGAAAAGATAAGTCACCAGTGAACAACATCACACACGCAACAAAAGTCTCACATCTGGAATGCAAAAAAAATTGACTTTAAAATAGAACCCTCAGTAATCCAATTAGAAAGCAGACCACAGGCAAGACAGAGATTTTATTATTAGCCACCAGAGAGATGCAAATTAAAACACAGTGAGACACACAATTGGTCCAAATCAGTCACAGTGGATTTTTATGGAAAATGATGAGAAACAACTGCTAATCAAGAGGCAGGGAAAGATAAGTGGAATAGCTGCATTAGAAAGAAAGAAGCCACCAGGTGGTGGTGGTGCACGCCTTTAATAACCAGCTCTCAGGAAGCAGAGGCAGGTGGATCTCTGTGAGTTCGAGACCAGCCTGGTCCACAGATCTAATTTCAGGACAACCTCCAAAGCCACAGAGAAAACCTGTCTTGAAAAAACAAAAGAAATAAAGAAAGGAAGGAAGGAGCCATCTAGTTACTACATAGTCTACCAAGTGTTTATGTGTTCAGAGACATGTAAGTTTAAGTTTATGTGTACGCACACACACACACACAAACACACACACACAGAGAGAGAGAGAGAGAGAGAGAGAGAGAGAGAGAGACTGTAAGAATGATCATTGCATGCACATCTGTAATAGAAACTGTACATCCCCAAGTAAATGTTTAAGTAAACTGTGGTCCACCTACACTGTGGTTCTCTACTCAGTGAGTCTCAGAAGATGAACTGCCTGACTCCATGTATACAATGTCATAGTCAAAGGGGAGAGTTCATTAGTGCTTCAAAGGGTTAGGGCAGGGTCTTGGGGATGTAATCACAAGAGAAGAATTACAGGAATAGAAAAATTCTTAACTGCAATGACAGTTTAATGACAGTTTCATGGATCTACACACACAATGGCAATGTTTAGAATTATACACAGACAATGTATGTAAGCCAGGATTTTTTATACATTTTGCTTCCTATTGAAAGAGACTTAGAAATTAAACAATATATATTTCCCATGAACATAAACCCTGAAATCTGACATTATCTTTGCTTACCCTAAATCTGAAGATCACTGACAAATGAGATCATCAAACCACCATACAGGAGATGACAACACCCTATGGCAGGACAGAAAGCACAACCTTCAAAGCCAGATGGCACAAGTGTCCAGCTGGCCAACAGAGAGAGTATAGAAAGCATAGGATTAGATGCTCCTCAACCGAAGAGTAGATAGAGAAAATGTGGTGCATTTACACAATAGAGTACTACCCAGCAGAAAAGAACAAGTTATTCATGAAATTTGCAGGCAAATGGATGGCACTAGAAGAAACCATCCTGAGTGTGGTAACCCAGTCACAAAAACACAAACATGTCATGCATATCCTCACTCATATACGGATTTTAGACATGGACCAGGGGAGTGCCAGCCTACAATCCCACTGCCAGAGAGTCTGGGAAACAGGAAGGACCCTAAGATATATATGGTACCCCAGAGAAGGTGGAATTAGGCAATTTCTCCTGAGCAGAGTGGGATCATTGGGGGCAGGGGAGAGGGATCCAGTTAGCAGAAGTACCCATTGCCTGGTTTGCAGAGGCTTGTTTTCCCAGTACATGTGCCCTGCATTCTCATACAGGACCTGGTTCTATTACGAGAGCAAAACCCAATGACCTCATTGCCTCCCTAACCCTTCACCCTGATACCACTGACTTGTGGGTTGGGATTTCAATACACAAGTGTGTCGGGATCAAAAATTCATAGTTAAGACCTGTCACCCACTTCTAAGATGTGGATACATCTGACATTTCCAGTGAAGGCTGTGCTTGCTATATCCTTGTAGACAAGCGCTTAGGCAATAGTGAGTGCTGTTATTTACTCCTAGTGTGATGTGAAGGTAAATTCTGCTTTTTAAAGTGTTTCAAGCATGCTTAAAATAACTGCTATTTTGGGTACAGATCCCTCTTTAAATATTTTAATTCTGTCTTATCTAACAACTCACCTTTGAGTGGTTTTCGACAGTCTTCCTGGTGATGAATTAGTATCGACTACCTGGCCTTTGAAACCACAGGACTGTGTGACTATGTTTTCTCAACAGACAGCATGAAATATCTAGCTAGTCTTCTCATGCATTTTGTCTTTAATCCCAACTGTGAGATCACCTTGATTAAAATCTACCTTCAGTTTATACCTGATAGTTTGACTTTGACTGGTTTTATGGCTTGATTTTGTCTAAGTGAAAATGATTTGAGTTTATTTGTGGTTAGTGACTTTAACTAATTGCCTCTTACATGGCTTATGAGCACACAGGAAAATGAGACTTTCCAAACAACCCAAGGCAAGGGGTGTCTCAGCAAACTGCAAGGGAACGTAAAGGCCTCCATGGAAGAACAAGCAAGTTCACAGACAAGAGGAGCAAGCAAGAGTTGGGGATGTTTGTTTGTGTGGCTCCAAGTGTCCTATCCTGTCTTCTTTGCAGACACTAAAACTTCACTGAATAGGTATTTGGAGAGCCTGCTCCCAAAGGCTTGTGCCTTCAATCACAGAGGAGGCTGTGCAAAGGCTTTCTGTATCAGTTCAAGATCAGGAGGATTTAACTCTAAATCATCTTCAGGATCAGGGCAAAGCTCAGTGACAGAGCACATGCCCAGACTGAGGAAGACCCTAGGCTACATCAGCAGCACCAATGAAAACAACAGCAAAAATCCCCAATAATAACAACAAAATCAACCCCCTTCACTTACTTCTGTTGTTCGAGAAGACTTCAGTATTTACACTTCATTTTCTCTTCCTGCTTTTTTGTTTTTCTTTAACATCTAGTGGTCTGGGAGGCACAACAGTACCTCTGCTTCTCTCACAGCTATTCCTGTACTCAACCTAAATATTAACCTGTACATTTCTCACTTGCACATCTTACTAGTGACCAATCCATCATACACAAACCAGAGAAGTTCATAGATGAGTGCTACAGTTACTCCTGTTACTAATAATCTCTTGTTGCCCTAAAGCTCTAGGTCAATATTTGCACTTAAAAATATATCATGCATTTAGATTTAAATATGACGCAGTTGTCTCCTTTCTAAGATTTTCTGATAGTATATGTGCTATGGTTTTGTGAATGAAAGTTTCTCTGAAGGCCACCACCTTTCAACATATCTTCATCAGGGCTTAGAATTTCCCTGACTACGAAGAGTTTAGTATGCACCAAATTCAGACTCAAATTCCAGGTTAAATTTAGTCCTTTTAATATCCATATATTGCCCTCCTCTTTAACTGAACTAATATCTTACTAATCTACCAATATTAATGTAATATTAAATCCATTGCAATCTATGAACAGACTCTTAGCTTCCAGTCAACCAAGAGGCTAAGAATGCTGTCAGATAACACTGGAGGCGTATAACAGAGATCTATGTTAAGTCACCCATTGAATATTTCCACCAATGTATTTAAAAAGGGCCTTGATTTTTAAATGTCTTCTGTTCTGTGCCTATAAAATGTGATTTTTATGATCTTTGAAGTAACAGTTGTGTTTAGATAGTTGTCTTCTTCAAAACTCACATCGAAATTTAGTTTAGTTGTCATTGTAACAATTTTATAACAATATCAGAAATAGGAAAAGGTAGGATCGTGTATATGTGTGTTTCTGTATGTGTTCATATAGAGACCAGAGAACAACTCAAGTGTTATATTCCTTACGTACCACCCACCATTTTTGCGAGACAAAGTCTCTTACTGACAGAGAACTTGCCAAGTGGTCTAGGCTGGCTTGGCATAGCACCCCAGGGATGCTGTCTCACCCCAGTGTTGATATTTAAATCACACGCTACTACACACAGATTTTCTCATGTGGGAACTGTACTCAGATCCTCATGTTTACAAAGCAACAACTGTATGTCTTGAGATATCTCTCCAGCCTCAAGATTATATTCTTAAGAGTTTAGGATGGAGGAACTCAGCCCCCATGAAAGAAATAGTACCACTCTTGCCAGAAGAGCTACTCAATACTGGGAGTGGTTATCCTGCCCTGCCCCAATGCTCTCTTCTCCTCCTCCTCCCCCTCCTCCTACTCTTCTTTCTCCTTGTCCTGATTCCTTCTTCCCCCTCTTGTACTCTGGAGTTTATTCCTATCCTCTTTAAGTTTTTTGAGGTGTTTAGTCAAGTAGTCTTCTAATTCCTTGAATTATTTGATTATTTTTATGATTATCCTTTTAAATTGTGTGTCCTGAGGTCAGTCCCTTCTGGTCATTCTCATTGCAGAACATCCCTATGGGGCTGGTGGCATTGGGGGCCCACATTGTCTTGGATTTTCATCGTGTTTGTGGTTTTGCAAAGGGATGTATGCCTTTGGCCTTCTGCTGTTAGCTAAGTATTTGATGGCAGATTGCATCCTGCCTTTGCTGAGTGACAGCTTGGTTTTGTTTGTGTTGCTCCATATATTTCATTGACTTCAGAGCAGATATGAAGAGTTGGTAGGTTGTCTTTCAACTCTTTAGGGTTGATTGATAACTGGAGTGATTAGGTAACATGATTCCAATTCAATGGTGGCCATTGGGCTGTTGTGTAAACCGTGCTGCCTGCACTGTGTCTGTGAATGTGATGTTAGTGAGAAAAGTCTGCACAAGGGGCACTCACAGGCAGCACCACTACACAAAAGCTGTTAGCTAGAGCAAGGGCCCAGGGATTGAGGACTACACAGAAGGCCAAGATATGGGAAACTTTCAGGCTGGGCCAGTGAACAGGAAATGCAACTCAATTCAGACTAGGCTTATTGAGTAGGGACAGGAAGTGATGTGCATTCTACACAGCAGTTTATTAAAGTTTCCCCAAAACAGACCACTACATGAAACAGAAAACAAATCTCAACAACAAGAAAAATGAAGTAATTTTGTGCACCCTAACTCAGGACAATGCAATAAATTTTAAACTCCACAGTAGAAGACTCACCAGGAACAATGTGAACTTAGGAAGATCAATACATTACTGAATGATGAATGAGTCAAAAAAATGGGAAGAAGTTTTTTAAAAATCCTAGAACTAAATGAAGGAGAAAACAACACAACAACCCTTTCGAACATATTAAAAGCAGTCCCAACATGAAAAATTATAGATTTCAGCATCCATATTAAAATCATAGAGAACAAATAGTGATTTATGTATTGCACAAGAACTTGGAAAAACAAAAACAAAATAGTCCCAAATAAGGTAGACAGGAAGACTTAAAAGTAAGAGCAGAAATGAATGAAGTAGAAACAAAGAAACCAATACAAAGTATCAACAAACCTTAAGAGCTGGTTTCTTCATAATATAAACCAGATCAATAGATCTTTAGCATAGCTTACAAAAAAATGGACTCAAATTAACAGAATCAGGGAAACACATACAGAAACCATATACATTCAGAACACTATAAAGTAATAATCTAAAACCCTATATTCCATTAAGTTAAAAACCTAAATAAATGGGTTAATTCATCTGTACCACCAGAGTTAAGGAAGAAGACATCAACAACATATACAAACCCACAACAGATAAGCAGACTAAAACAGTAACAAACCTTTCTGACAAAATACCCCAAAACAACCACAAAAATCACCTAGACCCAGATGGATTCACAGCAAAATTCTACCAAAATTCAAAAGAATGCCTACAACCAATACTTTTTAAATTACCCAAAACTGTGAGAGGAGAAAGAAAATGGAAACTGAAGGAAAACTTCTAAACCCCCTTTTTATAGTCAGAATTTGGTACCTAATATGTTGGGCATATATTTGGTATCTAATTAGGTAAAAACACAAGAAGAGAAAGAAAATGACAGCCCAATGTCTATGATTAATACAGATGTAAAAGTTACTGATAAAATATTGCAAATCAGACATATCTATATATTTTTATTTTTGTTTTTATATATAATCACATATTAAAAAGATCATCTGTCAGGTGGTATAGATGGCTCAGAGGTTAAGAGCACTGGCCATTCTTCCAGAGATCCCAAGTTCAATTCCTAGCAATCACATGGTGGTTCACAACCATCTATAATGAGATCTGGTGACCTCTTAGGCCATTCAGGCATACATGCAGGCCAAACACTGAATACATAATTAACACATAAGTCTTAAAGAAATTTCATCTGTCATGATCAAGTTGGCTTTATCCTAGAGATGTAGGTATGGTTCAACATATACAGGTCAATAATTTTAATTCGTCATATAAATAGACTTAAGGGCAAAAAAATTACATGATCTTCTCAACAGATGCAGAAAATATCTTTCACAAAATCCAATATGACTTCATGATAAAAGTCCAGGACTGGGAGAAACATTTTTCAATGTAATAAAAGGCATATTTGAAAAACCCATAACCAACATCATCCTAACAGAAAAAAATTAATGCAATGACACTGAGACAATTTTGCGACATGGCTACCTACTATGTGCACTCTTATCCAATATAGTGACTGAAGCCTTAGCTAGATGCATTTTCAGTAAAAGTTTTTAAAAATCCAGAAATGATGAACACTTTAAGCACAGTACAGGGTACAAAATCATTATCTGTTCTAAATATGAATAATAAGTATGCTGAAAAAGTGGAAACACTCCCATTCCCAATAGACATACACAAATACATAGGAAAAGACCTTTTTAACAATCTCTGAAAACAGAGAATAAGGAAGAAACCAGGAGATGGAAATGCCTACCCGTGCGTATATATGACTACAATTCACATTGTGAAATGACCATCCAATTAAAAGAAGTTTATAGATTCAATACAATGCCAATCAACCTCAAATGGCATTCATCTCAGGACCAAAAAAAATTTCCTGAAATAAGTATTTTCATATGAATCCTTTATTACACTGAGATATTCCTTTCAATCTTACATGCTCTGGGACTTATATCATGAAAGCACCCTAAATTCTTAAGGGAACACAAGGGACCTGTGCCAGCCAAAGAAAATTCCTGAAAAGTTTCTGCATCCCGATGAGCCTCCCCACCAAAGCTCAAACCAAATTAGAAAAAGCCCATATTTGATGGATACAATGCTCCCAGATGATTTTTTCAGACCCCTAGAGAGGAGGCAGTTTAAATAGCCTGTCGGAGTGGTCTTGAACATCTCTTTGGGAGGAGGTCATCATTTAGCAGGCTTTTTGAGACACAACAGGGTTCAGAGAGAAATAGGGGGGCTAGGGGTTGAATTTCTAACAGAATACCCCAGACTCTTAAATTATATGGATTCCAGGGACTGGGGTGAAGCTTACAGGGTAATAATCCCAAGCAGAAAAATTTGCTGGAAGGATTATCATACCAGATATTAAGTTATATTTCAGAGCTATAGAAATACAAACAATATTGTCCTGGCACAAAGACAGATTTGTAGTTCAATGGGACAAAATAGAAGATCCAGACATGAGTACATTAGCTACAGCCATCTAGTATTTGACAGAGATGACAAAAACACATCTTCAACAAGCTGGATGTCTATATGTAGAATAATGAAATCAGACACTTATCTATCACCCTACATAAAACAACTCCAAATACATCAAAGACCTTTGTGTGGAACCTGAAAAGGTTAAAAGTGAAAAATGAGAACCTATATACTACATTACATAATATGAGTTTAAAAAAGGACATTCTAAATAGGATTCCATTAGTGTAGAAATAGTGGTCAGCAATTGATTAACACAACCTCATAAACTAAAAAAAAACTTCATTACAGATAAGGAAACAATCAATGGAGTAAAGAAGCCACCCTTATATTGAATCTTTTTGTCATACATGTAATGGAGTAATATCAAGAGTATACAAAGAACTCAAATATCAAAGGATCTAGAAAATATTTCACATATTTAGAAAAATGGGTTAAGTATTTAAACAGAGAGTTTTCAGTAGAAAAATAAAAGTGGCTAAGAAAATTCATGACAGTATTCATTATCATTGTTAGAAACTAGAGAAATGGAAATAAAACTATGAGATTTCATCTTCCCCAGTCAGATTGGCAAAGGTTACAATAACACCTGACAGACAGAAAATTCTTTCAAGGATGTAGGGAATGGGTAACCTTCATTTAATTTTAAAATTGGTGGAGCCACAGTCGAAATCAGTGTGGACAATTCAGAAAAGACTAAAAGTAGACTGACCATATGACCCAGGTACACCAGTCCTTGGCATATTCCCAAAGGACTCAATAGCCTACTCTAGAGGTAGGTGCTCAGATAGTCTATTGTATTTCTGTCCATAATAGCTAGGAAATATAGAATACTGAAATGTGTGAAACACACTATGGGACATATCAGTTTCACCACCTCTGATCACGCAGCTAAGGTCTTATAGTCTGATGAGTTGGGTTCCCTCTGAAGCTGCATACCTGCATCCCAAACCCTCTGTACCCTCCTTCCATGTGTGTAACTGATGCACAGCTTACTGGGAGGTAGTAGAAATGTGTACAGACTCCCACAGCAGGCTCAGAGACAAGGCCAGATGACATTAGCCTCATCTATGCTTCTCA
Organism: Mesocricetus auratus; assembly: GCF_017639785.1. NCBI lineage: Eukaryota > Metazoa > Chordata > Mammalia > Rodentia > Cricetidae > Mesocricetus > Mesocricetus auratus. Next base: position 23,773 of record NW_024430823.1, read on the forward strand.
CTCTATTTTTCTTAACCAGATTATGGTGATACTAAAACTTCCCAGTAGATTACTGACTAACATTTATTATGCATTTCACATTAACACTGCCATGTCCAAAACTCATCTTAAAAAACTGCACTGTTTGGCATGATTGGTTTGTGGCCTCATGGGTACAGAAAAGTAGGGAGAGTTCCATGTAGTGGTCTGATACCACATACAAGACAACCTCTCTTGGCCATCAAATGCAAATGCATCTCAAGAAAATACCCACGGTGGCTCCCCTGTGTTGAAAATTCTGCTCACACTCTCACAGGGTAATTGGAATGTGTCATTCGAAGTTCCGTCTCAGGAAGGCTACTTCTGTATTTCATCTGGAATTGGGTGGAAAAAAAGATGGGCATCAGATACTGAGCAAGACTCATTCTGTGTTGAGTCCAGCTCCCATGGGATCTCTGTGAGTCACTTGTCAGCGAACAGGTGTATCCTGTTTTCCAGTCCTAGCTTACTGCCCTGGCATTTCCCCACTGACATCAACATCTAATTGTGAAAATATGATCTCTTCCACCTGGGGTTTTTCCTCTGTGTTGCAAGTCTATATAAGGCTGCTCCCTCTCTACAGAAGAGAGCGAGACCTCTTAGCACAAATGACAGTTCATCTTGTCTTTCAGTAAAATTTCCAGGCGCCAAAATAATGAAGTGGCAGTTATGGAATCCCACAGCATCTCAGGAACAGACTACATCCCCTTCTTCTGACCGAAAAGAATGCTAACCATAGTACAGGCGGTGGTAGATGTCTACATATTGTGAGAGATTATTTTGTGGTCATACATGTAATGGAATAATATCCAAAATATACAGATACTTCACAGCAGCTCAGGAAGAGAAAAACACTCCTTTCTGAGAAGGAAAGGATGGCTAAGGCAGACAGAACTGTGCAGGGAAGGAGTCAGAGTACAGAGAGTTAAGAGGGAGGAAACAGCACACATTACACATTTTACTTTCAATTATGACTCGATACATCAAACCGTTTATATTTGTGGGATACATTATTATTACTATCATTATTACTATTTTTGTTTTCCAAGACAGGGTAACTCTATATTGTTTTGGAGATTACTATTATAATTAATAATATTGTAATACATGTACATACTATATAATGTTAAGATCAAAATATGCATTGCTATCACCTGAACATTTTTTACTTTGTGGTCAGATCATCTGTAAACCTTTCTTCCATCTTTCTTGAAACTCATAGCCCTCTGCTATAGTTTGAATGTCACTATCACCCCCAGGTCCCATTAATTAAAGTCTTCATGATATTATTGGGAGGAGTTGAACATTTTTAAGTGATGGGTCCTACTGGAAAGTTTTAGGTACTATGACTTGTTCTTAAGGAGGACTGCGGGACAAAAGTGTATTTGATCCTCTCTGTGTTTTCACCATGATTTATACCACCATAGGCATCATACAGAGAGGTCAATTGATTATGGACTGAAACCTCCAATTCCATGAGCCACATTTTTAATGGTTTGAATGAGAATGGTTCTCAAATGTTGATACTGCTTGGGAAGGATTAGGAGGTGTGGCCTTATTGGGGGAGGTGTTTTACTGGTGACTGACTTTGAAATTTCATAAAAGCAACCATTCCCAGTTAGCTTTCCCTTTCTACATTGTGGTTTTGTCTGAATACATGAATTATCAGCTACTGCTTAAGCACCAAGCCTGCTTCCTCTCTTGCTGTCATGCTCCCTGCAATGATGATCATGGATTCAAATCCTCTGGAACTGGGAGTTCCAAATAATGACTTTCTTCAGTAAGTTGTCTTGGCCATAGTGTACTAGCACAGCAATGGAAATGTACTTAAGACAATTTGTTACAATGACAACAAATAGCTAAACAGATTTATTATCATCAATACTCACCATACTGTGCAACTTAACTCACACAAATTTAAATACCAGGAGAACTATAAGTCTATTTACTTTACAGACAGGATGAGGGTATGAACAGTGGCAAATCAGGTGGTACATTAGCATAGAGCTAGCCGTGTGACTTTAGTAAATACGTAAAGTATCACTGCACACCAGTTTACTCTCTGGAGGAGGGTGGGTGAACATAACAACTTCTGAGTATATGAAGGAAAAAAGCCCCAACACCAAGCAAGTGCCCAGTGGATGGAACTTGGCTCCAATGCGTTGAAGTAACAAGTCAAGAAAGTAACCTGAGCTCAGCTGACACTACAGGAACTTTTGCAGGAGATGCAAAATGGGGCAGGTGGTGCTAAAAGTCAGCTACTCTGGTGTACACAGCAGCTTCCAGGCAGTCTACATTAGATAGGCCCACAGGGGCATGCGACTATTTCACTAACACACCTTCCTGCTTTTCTCCAAGTTACTGAGAGGCTAGAGAAAACAAGAGAAGTAACACAGGCTCACTGCCAAGAGCAAGGTGTGTACAGTGCAGAAGATCACAGAGGAACTTCTGGACAAGGTCACCTGATGGCTACCAGCTGGGGCAAGATAGAAGGAAATTATGAAAAAGCACTTGCAAATTATTCAGAGCAAAAGAGAAATGAAATAGAAATCCCATATAAAAGAGCAGCCTCTCACACTCTGCTCAGAGTTTTAGGACCCTGTCCTGCATTCAAACTCCAGAAAGAACCCATAGGCTTTCCCATGGACTACACTCATGTACTATGCTATCTGTTTTCCTCATTCTCCATCCCATCCCAAACTCTCTCTCCAGCTGCTGAGTTTACCTTACCACTCAAATCTTTTGGCCATATAGGTCCCTTCTATTCGTAGAATGGACATGTTCTTGCCTCGGAACCATAATAACAGATTAAAAATGCAAATGATGATATTTTCACATATATAAATGGGGCCTTTGTTAAAGAGGACATGTAAACAATTATAAGGTATTTCCTGAAATGTGACACATGCACAGTCATCCAGGAAAGCTGACCAGACCTCTGAAGAGAAGAATTCACCCACCAGACAGACTTCTATCTGTTTCCAAATGAACTACACTCATTGATTTTGCTATCAGCTTTATAGAACTTCCAGATTTGATAGTATTCAGACACTGCCTGGCATAATTACTACAGAAGAAGAAAGTCAGCTGGTACAGGGAATATACCACATTAAGCTGTCAGTGGACCCTGGGTGTTCCTGTCTCCTTTAGGTTTCTCATCTTTCACAAGCACTCTGGACAGGCCTTTACCCTACTGCTCTGTTTTATACTCTTTCTGATACCATAGAACATGCTATGTGAAATTTTCTACCTTACCAGTGACTACAGTCCCAGCTGGAACATTCTCTGCTATTTTTCTGGGAGCGCATAAGATCTGTCACATACTCTCCACTATTTTCCATGGGACAGGGACCTAATCTTGTCTGACAAGGTTGCATCCTTGGTTCATTACCCAATATGTAATGGTCCTGTTATATCCTCATTCAGTATTGGTTGAATGTGTCAACAAATGAAAAACAAGCATTATCAACAGCCAGCAGAATCTGTGATGGGCCTTGTGGAAGGTGATTCTGGAGATGCTAACATAGATTGGTTAACACCCCTCACCTCTGTAAAACATGCCTGATATTCCAATCCTGTATTCATTTTAGAAGAACCTCTGACTCACCTTAGAGAAAACTCTCTGTTGCAGTAGTGTGTCATTCATTGGCTCCAGCAGGAACCTTAACAGGTTTGCCATCAACCACAGAGTCATAGGGATATGGAAAGAAAGATACCTACTTACAGATGTGCAAGCGTAGCTCTGAACAGTCTGTTAAGAGATGCCTATTCTCTATGAAAGAGAACCGCCAGTGCTGTTCCCAAAATCAGAGAACACAAACACATCTTTATATATTCATTAACTGTTTCCCATTATCACTACAATTTTCTCTTAATAGACAACTAAATATAATTTAAGATACCCAGGGAGGCTGAGGCAGTTGTTTACTGTTGCATGGGGCAGGGTCCACCTCTATGTCACAAATACAGATTTCTCTCATGTAAGATGACAGAGTGATTCCAGAAATGCATTTTACTCTATCCAAAAATGTGAAACTGTGACAAGCCATCTGTAATTGCTATTCATTTTGAGCTAGACTGTGTTCAGACAAATCCTTGAACTGATGGCAGTATAAATTGGTGGAGAAATGACTGGAATCTGTATCAGGCACAGCTCTTATTAAAGCCCATCATCTCCGCATAGCAATCCAGTTGGCTGGCAGAATATCACTGGCTCCCATCCATCAAGAATAGGCATCAGCCCATCCTACAAATGGTGCAGAGAGAGCTGCTTTGCCTCTTAAAGCACAGGAAACCATCTCTAAACGACCCTTCTACACACATAGATTCTGAACCAAAACTGGAACAAAACATCAGTCATGCTTGTAAGGCACCTCCAGATACCCCAACACTAGTTCAAAGAATGATGATATTTTAACCTTTCTTTGAGGTCAGCACCTACAACTTTATCCACACATGGATAGACTACAGTAAGGCTATGGCACACCATAATATTCTTCATGCCTGAAACAGAAAGTAAGCTACTTCCCTCTCTCCAAAACCCCCCACTATAATATACCAAAAGGTCAAGGTATTACTGAAGAGAAGCCTGTGGTTGTTAATATCCTGTGTTGATTTTTCAACTCTCTCATGACTTATTTCTGTGCTGCTAATGTGATTTCTTTCCTTTATTTTTCTGTTCCTCTTCTTTTTTACAGTGCACATGTCTTTGTGTGTACTCAGGGTGGCACTCTTCCCACATTACACACATGAACATAAAAGGACAATTTTTGGAGAACAGTCAAGGGAAATGACATCAGTTCACTTCTCTTGGGTATGCAGGAAGGAAGGTTAAAGGATAAACTCAGGAGGTTGGCTACCACACACCAATGCAGGAAAATGGGTAAAACTCTGCAAGTTTAGTGGCAAAAGGACAAGAAGAGGCTGAGCCCATTTGCTCTGAGCAGTGAGCAGAGGGAGAGGCTGCTAATGTGTTATACTGGCAGAATTCTAGAATGTGGAGCCTTGTAGCGAACACATTCCTAGAGCTCAGTACCATATGTCAAGTCGAAGCTGCTCTATCTGTGCTCCTTGAAATTAATTCTATGGGCTAATTAATAACTCTCCATTAGCCAGAAGATTGGGATCAAAAACACTCATGTATTATAATTAAGTCTTTCTTTTTTTGACTTTACAGTATTATACACAGCCATAAAACCATCTCTCATTGCCTCATTATAATATACTAAATATACTCATACTTTCACATAGTATTAACCAGGAACTAAGAAACAGTTTTAATTGATACATAACAACCTCCCAGCTATCAGCACACAAATACCATTGATCGCTGGCACTGAATAGCTTCCTGTTGCATAGTGCCCCACTCGGTATGCTGCAAACACTACAGAAATTTCTTTACAAACTCTAAATTTGCTTTTCCACACATTTTTACCTTGAAATTCTAAACCCTAGTAACTAGAAATATGACTGTATATAGAGACAGGCCCAGAAAAGAGTCAACTAAATAGGAATGGTGTTGCATGCTTGTAATCCCAGCATTTAAAGAGTAGAAAGAGGAGGTCACAGGTTATAGACTAGCCTTCACTGTACAGCAAGAAACCAACACACACACACATGCACATGTGTGTGAACACAGACAGACAGACAGACACATACACACAGTCTCACTCCAGATAGAGAGATAAAGAAAATGCCAAGCCTGTGACACTTTCAGCTTGGCCATCTGTCCTTTAGATCCATGAACTGACAAATGTCTGCAGACTAAGCAGTGCCCTTAGAAGACACTGCTGTCCCTCAGCAGACCCAGAGTAACAGTGCAGTCTCTAGAAAATGGATCACCATCTCTCAGCTGCTTCACCCTCAGCTGCTTCACCCACTCAGTGAAGGACCACTCACTCTGACTTTGGAATTGACAAGCTATGTTACCCAAAATTTCTTTAAGAAGCAGACAGTGGTGCCAAGTGAGGATGTGGTTTTCCTCAAGAGGCACATTTAGCCTTTCAAGAGAAAGGCATAAAGCAACTAAATGTGAATACAAGACACTGAACTGTCCAGGCTCCTGGAAGTAGCAAGTACAAGTGGAACACAGCAGCTGCCCAGATGCTTCTCTGGAGGATGCCTGAGCAGTGGTGGATGGTCACAGTGTCCTGAGTCATGAATGCCTGGGTTCCTCTCTTTACCTAGACAGAAGCAAACGTGTAAGGATCTTAGGATCCTTCCCAATTGCACGATACCATTTAGGATAGAGATGTCTGAAGTTCCTTATTGAGCCTTGCAGCTGTGACAAGGAATTTTGCTGCTTCTGGAATTTAAACTTACCTAGAAAAACTTGCTTTGTGGTCATCTGGGTCTGCAAATCTCATTGCCTTGAATTACAAAATAAATCTTTTATTTTTTCCTTCTCAAGATAAAGCCATGACTACCATCAACATTACCTGTCTCTTACAGATCTTCCTCAGCCCGTACACATACTCCTGTGAGAAGCATGCTCTGCAGGAACTCAATCAAAATGCAACCTCTATCTAGTGTACCATGGGGAACAAGTTGGATTAGAACCTAGGTCTAAACCGTAGTCTCCAGTGTGCATGCTGTCTGATATCTTCTGCTGTGGATTGTAGTGGCTGCCTCTCAGACAGTGAAGGTACTGCTTTAAGACTAGATGCCCCTCAATTGAAGAGTGGTTAGAGAAAATGTGGCCCATTTACACAATGGAGTTTTACTCAGCAGAAATCTTGAAATTCGCAGGTAAATGGATAGCACTGGAAGAAACCATCCTGAGTGAGGTAACCCAGTCGCAAAAAGACAAACATGGTATGTACTCCCTCATATATGGATTTTAGACATGGATCAGGATACTGCCAGTCTGCACTTCCACTGATAGAGAGTCTGTGAAACAGGAAAGAACCTAAAATATATGCATATATGCATAGTACCCAAGAGAAGATGATTGAGACAAGATCCTCTGAATGGATGGGGAACAGGGCAGGGGGTTGGGGGTAGTGGGAGCTGGGAAGAAGAGAGGGGGTGAAGAGGAAGAGAGTTGGTCATGGGGGAACAGGAAGTTTGAGTGTGTGGGGGTATAATAGGGGGAAGAGGGAATAACAGGTTAGAAGACAGATCAGGCACCAGAGTGACCTCTAGTGATCTAAAGGGATGACACCAATTGGCAAGCTAAGCAATAGTGGAGAGACCACCTCGAATGCCCATTCCTGATAATGAACTTGATGTCTATAACCATCCGGGAGCCTTCATCCAGTGATTAATGGAAGCAGAGGCAAACACACAATTAAGCACTGAACTGAACCCAAGGAATCCAGTGACAGAGAGAGAGGAGTGATGAGCAAATTGGCAAAGAATGGGCTGGCAAAACCAGCAGAGACAGCTGATCTGAACAAGGGAGAGCTTTTGGACCCCAGACCGACAGCTGGGAGGCCAGCATGGGACTGATCTGGAGCCCCGAATGTCAGTGTCATTGAGAAGGCCTGGGAAACCTATGGGGCCCTGAGCAGTGGATCAATGTCTATCCCTGGAATACAGTCATTGTGTACAATGTGAGGTGCACTCTCACCCTGAACGCTTGGGGAAGGGTCTAGGCCCTGCCCTATATGAAATGACAGATTATGGACACCTCCCTGGGGGAATGAGGGGTTAACGGAGGGGGTTTGGGGGGAGGGCACGGGAGGAGGGGAGGGAATGGGAGAGGGACCTGGAACTGACTTTTGAAGCAACCTCGTTTCTTATCTAAATTTAAACTGGAAAATAAAAAAAAAAAGACTTGCAGGGAGATTCCAGAAATATGCAGCATTTAGTTATCAAAGTCTCTGAAAAAATGAAACTAACACCAGCAAAATTCACACCTATCTCTTCAAAATTTTTCCAATTGGAATTCATGTTTTGTCTCCAAAATTTCCTGAAGACACACTTTAAGCTTTTTGTTATTAGCAGCCAAATCATCTTCCCAGGTGTTATATTTTCTTCATAAACCCTGGCCGTATATGACTAGGTGCTGTAACTTGGGAATACTGCCAGATGAAGACTTGTTGCTAAGTGCATATCATTCCTAGTGCTGGTATCTGAGGAAAAGCCTCTTTATTTGTTAAAGTTTACCCATTGTCTGATTGGCGAATCTTTGAGAGATTACACAGACTCATAACAGGACATGAAACATTCCATGTTGGGTGACCTCATCAATTGTAAACAATTTCCATCTCCTAACTATTTCCAGTTATACAGTATATGAGTGGAATGTAAACCTATGTGTAATTTTTTCTTCTTTAATCGCAGTTATGATCGAACTCGCCTAGAACGAATAAGCATCATTTAAAACAAGGACTTATTCCAACTTCTTGAATATGAGTATCAACCACACTGTATGGTCAAGATGGAAAATTAATGGCACAGGATACTAAATAGTCCATTATCTATGGACAAGGCTCTATTCACCTCATGTAAACATCTGTGCTGCAGGTACTTATCTCTGAACTGGGATGTGAACAGTACTTGGTGTTCATTCCTCTACAAGACTTCTCTGTCTGGGCAATAGTCATTATTATAAAAATGCGGTACAGGCACTTTATGACTAAGCTGACCAATGATTTTCTACACAAATCTCAAAGTCACAAGTTATTAAAACACCAGTAAGTCAGAGTGAATTGAATCTAACTACAGAGAGTATTGCCCTCAGAGAAAATAATCAATAGTCCCTTAATTTTATTAACGTATTACATATAGTGTTGGAAATGCATTGCTCCTTATTTTATAAACATGGAGATGCTGTTTTTCACTTATTTTTCTGGTCCACCTTCAATATAGATGACTCAAACCCAGGTATGTTCTGACCCCGACAGTGGAAACAGGAGATTTGAACATCCAAATGATTACTTCACTATGGAGTCAAGCAGCAGATCCAGTCTCTGCACAATGTGAAAACAAATGTCCCTTAATTCCACTTCCTCATGTATCCCTATTAATAAAAAGAGAAAACCCAGAGATCTTTCATGCATTTACGTCCTGGAAGAATTCCCGCTTCCAATTAGAAAGTACTGCTAGCTTCCATGATTCCTGTGGCTGTTAGGCCTCATTTTCTTGTTCTGAATGATGGCTCTCTTCATAGTTTCCTTCCTTTTCTTCCATGGCAACTTGCCATACAAGGATAAAACATTTTGAGCTGTGCCTTGCTTCCTTTTTTATTTAATTATTTTAAGTTTAAATTTAGATTAGAAACTTGGTTTGTTCACAAGTCAGTTCCAGGTCCGTCTGCCTTTCCCGCCCCTCCTCCTGTGCCCTCCCCCCATTATCCCCTCATTGCCCCAGGGAGGGTGAGGCCCTCCATGCAGTATCCATAGTCTGTCATTTCATCTAGGACAGGGCCTAGACCCTCCCCCAAAGAGTTCCGGGTGAGAGTTCATCTCACATTGTTGGATGGGAGTCCAAAATACACGTGTATACTCGAGATGAATACTGATCTACTGCCCAAGGCTCAATAGATTACCTAGGCCTCCTCACTGACATCCCATTCAGTGGGTCTTGATCAGTCCCATGCTGGATTCCCAGGCTAATGCCTGGGATTCAAGTGTTAACCCTTGTCAGGTCAGCTGTTTCTGGGGTTAAACCAGCCCAGTCTTAACTCCTTTGGTCATCAGTCTTCCCTCTCTGTTACTAGCTTTCTTTAGTTCAGCTCAGTACTTTAGACATGTACCATGCAGCCTGGCAGTGGTGGCGCGCTCCTTTAATCCCAGCACTCTGGGGCAGAGGCAGGCAGATCTCTGTGAGTTCGAGGCTAGGCTGGACCAATAGCCAACGAAACAATACAGAGAAACCCTGTCTCGTAAAACCAAATAAAAAAAGAAAGAAAAAAAAAGAAATGTACATTGTAGTCATGATAGTAGGCAGCATCATTCAGAAATACAGAACTATGGACCTCATCTAATGCCTGAATACATTGTGGGTAATTTTGTTTCTGAAAGAATTCTGTTCTTCTGTGGAAGGCATAAAGTAGACATTTGATGCTCTATAGAGCAAACACACAAAAGATAATTCTATGACATAGAGAAATTTCAATTCTATCTCTATCTCCAGTTGACACAATTTTCCTAACCATTGTTCTTTGTTTAGGTGATGTATTTAACAGAAATCCCTTATGGAGGGTAGCCCACTCTAAGCTCTTGGCCATAATGTCCTGTTAAAAAAATCTTTCTTTCTCTTTTATTTCAGTGACAGCTGAAAGAATGGATCCTAAGAACCTAGAGGAGATAGTCCAATACTAAAATTGTCTGGTCCCAAAAGAGTTACATAGAGCAGAGATTTTCTCTCTTTACCCAATCTCTATTATTTTCCCATAACTGAACTTTACCCAAATAGTAACATTATACATCTTACGGTTTTATAATTTGAAAATCTGAAATCTGAGTTCCAAAAATATCTTTTAGAGTTCTGATATATTCCAAAACTAAAATATTTTACATTTCATGTTATGGGGTGTACTGAAAATACAGGTGTACCAAAATATTACAGATAATAACTTTAAGGCTATATGCACGAGGTGCATGAAAAACAAATAAACCCCTGCTTAAACCGTGTCCAAATCAACTGTTATTCATATATAAATAATATGAACTATGCAATTATTCCTGAATCCAAAATGTCTGAAATTTAGAAAACTTCCATACAAATATTTCAGTGATGAGACACTCACCGTTATCTTGACACAGTTTTATTTAGAACTCTCTAATGGAACAAAAACTATAGAATGTACGCATATTACACAGGGCATTTATGAAAGTGACTTATAGGTACTTGGATGTACAAAAATGGCCATCTGCCTGCTGGAGAAGGTGACAACCTAGTTTTTGCTTGGTCTATGAGTTTGGATGCCTCAGTAATTTCCAAAAAAGCCTGAGAGACTAGAGTACTCCTTGAAAGTCAGTGGTCTTTAATCATATTGGAAAGGCATAAAAAGTGCAATATTATGTCACTGCAGTAGCAGTGGAAGAACTGTCTCAGTGTACAACCAGCATGGAGTAAAGGCAGGTGTCTTATTTATGGTGACTACTGGGACAATATAACACAAAGAGCAAAAGCAACTTGAAGAGTAACAAGTGTACATTGACCACATTCGCACTTATCTGTCCATCACCAAGTTATGGGGAGACAGAACATCAGTCAGGATCCTGGTGAGAGGAGCTGATGCAGATGTCATGTAGGATAGCTCCTCATTGGAATGCCCTGATCAGCATACTTTCTCAAAAAACTGGGACCATCATCCAAGTAGTATCTCTACCCACAATCCATCATTAAGAAAATGCCAGCCAGGTGTTGATGGCACACACGCCTTTAATGCCAGAACTTGGGAGGCAGAGGTAAGAAGATCTCTGTGAGTTCAAGACCAGCCTGGTACACAAGAGCTAATTCCAGGACTGCCCCCAAATCCATAGAGAAACCTGTCTCAAAAAACCAAAAAATAAAAAATAAAAAATAAAAAAAGGAAAATGCCCAGCAGGCTTTCCTTCAGCCACATCTTTGGAGGCATTTTTCTTAATTGTGGTTCCCTTCTCTGATGATTGCAGCTGTTGCCAATTTCATATAAAATTAACCAGGACAATAGACACCTAGTCAACTTGACAACCAAAGTTACGACCGTTAACTCACAAACTTTTCTTTCTTGTTCATCACCAACATCACAGTTAAATATCAACTTCACAATATAAAAAGTTTTCCAACTTAGAAATGCCCATATTCTTACAAATTCAAATATTTATTAGTACATTTTCTTTAAAAATGTATGCATCAACTTAGAACACAAATTCTCTCAGCTGCTGGGTTCCATCAAATCAAAAGTAATTGAAATACTTTTCATTCCAACAGAGAAGAACTGGGGCACAGTCACAATCAAATAAAAGCCACATCAAACTGCAACTATGTAAATAACTGCAGTGCACAATGTCTAGGATTCACTCACCATCCTCTGGTCTGCTTTCCAGCAAGTTCCTCTGTCCTGAGTCCCTCAGTTCCCTAGCTCCAGTCTCTGCTGCCTGCACAGACTGTCCTAAGCTCAGGTTGTAACTCCTCCATGGCTGCTACAGTTATTGGTGGTTGTCCTATTGTACTGGTATGCCCAAACTGCTGGAGTTTCTTGCTGCAACTTGACTACACATTCACCAATTGGGTCTACATCACTCTCTTTGAGGACCACAGCCCAGTGCTGATTCTCAACTACTCCCAAAACCCCTTAATGCCTTCAAAATCATTACCACCTGACACGACTCATTTCAGCTGCCAGAAAAAGGTATGACTTTGCCTGTCCCTTTAACACAGCTTCTGTGTGCCAACTCTGAGCACTTCCCAGAAGACTTCACCTATGATACTGCTCCCTTCTTGTTTTAATTCGTTTATATAAATTAGAAACAACCTTGCTTCACATGTCAATCCCAGATCCCTTTCTCTCCATAATTCCCCTTTGGAGCATCTTCTTTAGGAGCTTTGAGTATAGAACAGAATCATGTAAGAAAAACATAAAGAAACTGGGATCTAATTTCACAGTACATAATAATCACAATGTATGTATACTGTAGAAATTACAAAATTGAAGCAATGTTCCTCATAACGTTTTCTTCCCATCAAGTGGATTGTGCCCCGGAGACACTTTCTTCATAAGTCATCCATTATACCTGGCTCCTACAGGCTTCACCCTCATCTTATAGTGACGCCAGATATTTGACAGGAGGGTTATATCAATGAGGAACGAAGATGAGTGTGTATAGAAGAGTGTGAATTGGGAAAGTAGTTGAGGGAATGGGATGAATGTCTTCAAATTATATCAAATGGAACTCTCCAAAATGGTTTCTCATGGGTGAGAAATGAATGTGGATTTATAGAAAGAAGTATTAGAGCATATAGCGTTCTTTATGAAGCCATGGCAAGTGTTTAAAAAATAGGTATTATGTTAAGATGTTTATTTCACATACACTCACAGGTTACTGTATATTACTGGAAAAGCACAGCTGCAGGATCTTGAGACAGCTCTGCTCACATTGTCTATCCTCAGGAGAGTGAGAAATGAATGAGCTCATGCAGAATTTTTACTACTCAGCTATCTCTAAAATCTAGCACAGCCATTTTCCCAAACCAGGTAGTAAATTAGTGGTATACGAATGAAAGTTAGGAGCCCATTCCAAACAGAGGGATGCTCTCTCAGCTTGGGCACATGGGGAAGGGCCTAGATCCTGCACTGGATCAAAAGAGAGACTCTGGAAATCCCCCCAATGAGGGACTCACCCGCTACAGGGAATGCTATGGGGTTTGGGTGGGTGACTGAAGGTGGGGCTGATGTAGGTACAAGGGAAGAGGGGTGGGGGAGGGAGCTGTGATTGACATATGAAGTATTCAATTTTCTAATTTAAATAAAAACATATATTGAGGAAAAAAAGAAATCCAAGGATATGGAACAGTGCAGTTCATTCATACCCTCATTTTCCTTCATGAATCCAGTGCACACTCAAACTCCAGGAGAATTTTAGAAACCTGGCTTAATCCTGAGTGTAAAAAGTCACATCTTTTGTCTTTTAACCCCTTTGATGGAATAGTTCCCTGAAGGAGGCACTTCCATGATCCAACACTCAAGTGTGTCCTATTTGCCTACAAACCAGAGCAGTATTCCCCCATTTCATGTGCTTTGTGTATACATTTATTTCAGTCTACTAGTGTTTTTATTGGTGCTTTTATTATAAATTTAGAATGTGTGGAGATTCGTTTTCAAGTAAGCAATTAAAATACTTTGAGTTCTTCTTCATTTTGAGTTCATTACAATGGTGACCTATACAGAGTAAGAGGCTGACATTGTTACTCTGGGTCCTTACTCAATTGAGCAAGAAGCAGAGTTTCCTCTGTGTCCTCAGCAAATTCCACACCATTCCAAAGCTCTGAGAATTGAGTCTCTTAAGCAACTTCTGCTGTTGTTAATGTTTAATCACACAGAAAATTTGCCAAACATTCCTTCACTGATCAGTGTTTAAGTACAGGACAATTCCACGTTTATGTCATGATGCTTAATTGAGTTTTTCTATTGGGAAATGGTATATTTGCCACATAAGTGACTTATGTAATGCAGTAGAACTTCTGACATAGACAACAGTATTTTGCTCATCCATGTAACTAAGGATTGAACATCTTTGTTACCGTTTGTTGGTTTGGGTGTCTTTAGTTAAACTGTCAAGTAACAGTTACATGACTCCAAAATACCATGATAAATTCTGTGACAAGAACCAAAAGATTCCCATGACTTTAGGGATGGAATAGGTGTCCTCTGACCTCTGTTGCCTGGATCGGAGCATTGCAGTATTGAGGAACATGAGAACATAAATAAATGCCTATAAGGAAAAGAGAATCCAGCAGCGTGGCACATGTGTTTAATCCCAGCACTGAGGAGGCAGAGACAGGCAAATCTCTGTTAGTTTGAGGCCAGTCTAGTCTACAGAGCTAATTTCTGGACAGGCTCCAAAGCTACACATAAAAGTTGTCTCAAAAAAACAAACAAAAGAAAGAAAGAAAAATTAAATGTTTCTGCTGTCATGTCTTTAATAAACATGTTAACAGGGATACACATGTGATTTTAGTTCAGTTGTGGAATATGCAGTATTTTGAATGATGAATTAATATCATTACAGGATGGATTTATCCCTCTGTTGCTAGCACTCAAAGAAAGGAATCTCTACATTGCAGAATATCTAATCACACATGGGGCCAATATTCATGCATGTCATGACTATCAAAGGTACTGTCTTTTGAGTTTCTAAAACAGTAATTATGTGTGACCTTAGTCTAAAATAGTTAAAGAAAATGACTCATTTCAATAGTATTATGGGAATATACTAGAAAAGGTCAACAAAATATCAGTTATATGTCTGGAAAACATCTACTCCATAAATGATCATAGGAAAGAATGATTAATCATCAGGTTCACCTTCGCTATGATAATGAGAGATTTTCTTATTTAGATTTTATTTTGACTGACATATGATCATCTACAAGCTAATAGAGTTTAAATTAGATTTTACTCTATGGTGTCAGTTCCAAAGTTTTTCAACTTTGCAATCACACAAACATGTGAATCACCTTTAAATTCCAAATAAGTTTTGGTGGCCTGCAGAAAGAAACAATACATAAATGGTGGTTGTAAATATACTCACTGGCATGATGTCATTATCAGGAATTGAAAACACTCATTTTTCCCATTAAAATTATTTGAAAATATCACTGCTATTGTTTGATGCAAATGGCAATTCCTTATTTGACAGGGAATTAGACTAGGAAGGAAATGGTATTCTCTTTCCTATAAATCAATCTATACTTTAGGCAAATGATCACACAGTTATTCCTCATAAAAATTTTAAATACCAATTCTAGTATGAAATGCCAAAGTGTGTCAGGAAGTTTTCTGCTGGTTTTCGCCTTTTAACCTTTGACATATTTTACAACTATGTCAGTGCTTTCAATAAGCTTAAATTGGCTTAGACCATGGTCAACTCTACACACATACTACTTACACAGATTTAGTAAAATATAGTAAATTCACCTTTTAAATAATTTATTCTACTGTATCATTCTAGAACAATACTCATATATGCAGTTAAATGGGATTCTCAAAGCCTTGTTGACGTTTTACTCAAGAATGACCTTGATGTATGCAATTGTGGGGAAGTGTCATGTGTAAGTATACAAGTTAATGTGCTAATTGTCACCAAATTTAGGCATGAATTATTTACCAATGTTATATTTTAACCACTTGTGACATCACGATTTAAATATATTTGTACCAATGTCATACTTTAGCCAGGTGTGACTTCATTATGTAAGCACATTTGTGATGGGATTATTTTAGTCAAATGCACCTGCCATGTAACAAGCAAGTGGAAGATTTGTCAGGAATAGCAATAGCTGGAGGACAATATCTCAAGGCTTATCTATCGTGATCCAGCGAATCACACCCAAGGACCTGAATGAATTAGGTATGTATTTTACCAGTGAGATTCATAGCTAAACTCTCTTTTAAAGCCTCAAAGTATTTATCTTTCAAGATTCTAGCTTTCGTTGATTCTTTCCAATAATGATTACAATGCATGGCACAGAATTTCAGTTTTGGAGTCACTTCTTTGATACTAAACATTTCAATTGTAAAATAAGATCATGCTACTTATATTACAACAACATAACATGTTCTGTCAGTCCAAGAAAATAGAACGTTTTGCATGTGCTAGTCATATGTGGCAGACATTAGAAAACTTAGGAAACAATTATTCATGTAGATTCGCTGCAAGTAAAACTGTCCTTCAGTTGGGTGTTAATGAAACATGACAATCATGATTCACCTACCCTTTTTGATCACTGTGTCATTATCATAACAGTCATGGAGTCATAAGGTAGTCCACATGACCATGTGTTTTTAAAATTCACATTTTTACTGATATAATGTACTGTGCTCAGTCAGCTGAGACTCAAGATTCCTTCAGTGTCATTGCTGGGCATCTGAACATTATCACATATTCAAAATATCCCAGTATCTTAGAAGACACTCAGAGCATCTTACTTTGGAGGAGTCTCTCTTCCATCAAGTGGGTTTGTAGATATACTAGTTATCAGCTGAATCCAAACACTTACAGAAAGAGGGCAGAAATGCTTCCTTAATTCATAGTAATCTCTATAGAAGGTCCTTGACATCATTCTCTGTAGCACAATCTCTTTTAGTACAGATCTCTAGCATCTTTCTTTTCTTATGGAATATGACAGGAAGTGATCAGTCTACCAAATATTTTTCCATATTATGGGACATTTTCATTTCACTTTATTCTGTCCCTCAAGAGTTCAGTATATTTGCCTCATCTTCCTCAGAAAGTAGATACTAAATATAATTCTCTGAATCTACAATATATTAACTACATAGTGTATCTAAGGGTCATCACAGCTCATTAGCATACTTACTGCATGTATTAAAGATGATTCCTTACTTCTGTGTAAGTTGGGGTTAAGCATAGATTTTCAGAATCACTATGACAAAAGTGAGAATTGTGTTTCCTTCTTGGCTAAAGTAAGTCCAGCAATAG
Source organism: Mesocricetus auratus (assembly GCF_017639785.1). Lineage (NCBI taxonomy): Eukaryota > Metazoa > Chordata > Mammalia > Rodentia > Cricetidae > Mesocricetus > Mesocricetus auratus. The sequence continues at coordinate 40,887 of NW_024430823.1, forward strand.
ACCAAACTATGTCTTGGAATATGTTAGTGTTCTCATCTTGTGTTTATTCTTTGGTTCAGAAAAACTAATTGCTGCATCCTGCAGTTTTTGATAATAGACCTATTCAAGAATTATTCACTGGTTTTCCTTCAGGATTCTAATCAGTTCAAGAATGAGAAGCAAATAGGATGCTATTTTACTATTGCTGTGCCTTTTTTAGGTGTCAGAATATTCACAGCAATCTGCTAAACTAAAGTAGCAAAATCCTGAGTTTTTGGAAGCCTAAGTTCGAGTGTCAGGAAACACTTTTCCAGGACAAGCAGACTGAGGACTCCTTCCAGTATCAGGGTATTTTCCACCCTGTCAAGATAATCTAGATGGTTTGAACTGTATTGCCCTTGAATCAACAACCACTTTGGAAATCAGTATGGAGATTCCTCAGAAAAATGGGAATAAACCTACCACAAGACCCAGCAACTCCACTCTTAGGCATATATCCAAAAGATGCCCATTCATACAACAAAGATGTCTGTTCCACTATGTTCATAGCAGCTTTATTTGTAATTGCCAGAACTTGGAAGCAACCTAGATGTCCCTCAACCGAAGAGTGGATAGAGAAAATGTGGTACATTTACACAATGGAGTACTATTCAGCAGAAAAAAATAATGGAATCATGAGATTCGCAGGCAAATGGATGACACTAGAAGAAACCATCCTGAGTAAGGTAACCCAGTCACAAAAAGAGAAACATGGCATGTACTCTCTCATATATGGATTTTAGACATAGATCTGGGGAGTGCCAGCCTACAATCCTATGGCCAGAGAGTCTGGGAAACAGAAACTTTATTTAGTGGCTGATCGAAGAAGAGGCAGACTTCCTTGGTTAAGTACTGAGCTGAACTCAAGAAAGCCAGTAACAGAGAGGGAGGACTGATGATCAAAGGGATTAAGACTGGACTGGTTTAACCCCCAGAAACAGCTGACCAGACAAAGGTTAACTCTTGAATCCCAGGCATCAGCCTGGGAAGCCAGCATGGGACTGATCAAGCCCCCCTGAATCTGGGTGTCAGTGAGGAGGCCTAGGGAATCTATTGAGCCTTGGGCAGCAGATCAGTACCCATCCCAAGTATACACACAGACTTTGGACTCCCATAGAACAATGTGAAGTGCACCCTCACCCCAAACTCTTGGGGAAGGGTCTAGGACCTGCCCTATATGAAATGACAGACTATGCACACCCCCATGGAGGGCCTCACCCTCCCTGGGGAAATGAGGGGATAACGGGGGGGGGGAGGGCTCGGGAGGAAGGGAGGGAATGGGAGAGGGACCTGGAACTGACTTGAGAAGCAACCTTGTTTCTTATCTAAATTTAAACTGGAAAATAAAATAAAAAAAACTGAACTATATCAGAATACCCATTACCACCCACTAATAAGGAAGGAAACAGCTGGAATTCAAACCCACCAAGATGTATCACTGCTTTCCAGGGCCAGAAATCAGATCCTCAGAGTTACTGTGTCCTAGTTGTAAATGACAAGGTACACAGAGGAGTTCAAACAATGCTAAGGTTAAATATCACCCAGGGAGAGATCAGGTGTTCTAGTATGCATCCCAAAGATATGTGTGTGCATTCATGACATTATCTAAAATAATGACATTGCTGTGTTTTTGTTAGATTCAAATAACTAGAAATTATGTTAGAATTATGTTATACAATTAATAGTCAGAGAGAAATCAGAATGAAAAGAAGTGTCAGCACAGTGATTTTAACATTCTTTTCAGTATAAGCAACTAAAGTTAGCGAAGTATGAAATGAGACATCAAGAACAAAGCAAGAACTAGAGACCAGGAGCTTCAAGAGAGATGGCTCAGCTGTTATAAACACTTGTTCTTGCAGAGGACTTGTATTCAGTTGTAACATCCACATGTTGGTTCACAACCACCCTCAATTTCAGTTTCAGGCAATCTGACACCCTCTTCTGACCCCAGAAGGCACAAGACATGTACATTGTAAAGATAGGTACATGTAAACACAACACACACACACACACACACACACACACACACACACACACACACTAGCCCATTCATGGTACCAGTACAAAACTAAACTTTGAGAGTCTTAGGTTATCCTCATGGATTCCTTTGATTCACTCAAGACAAAGATAGCTTTCATCATTCTCGCGTAAGACTCAGTCATGCAACTTGCTTAGTCTTATGAGAAGATAGCATACAGGACACAGAAACTTGAAATGTAATTTCACAGTTGGATTTTCTTTCTGATTCTTATGACATAAACACATAACAAAATTCTGATATTCTTTAGGCCAAAAAGAAATGATGCACATATTGGTGTAATAAAAAAACATACTTCTTTTAACCAGGTTCTGATGAAGTCACCAAAAATCAGTCACCCTTGATCTACCAATTATGAATATGAAAAAGAAAGACTGGCCTTAAGGTTTTAATTTTTGTTAATGATTTGAAGTACTTATTACATAGCACTTATATAACAGAAAATGTTACAAAATATTGACTATGAGAGTCGCAATTATAAGAAAGACTAAGCTTGGTTTAGAAAAGTTTAGAGTAGACATACCTTTATCCAGTCCTGCTAGTAATTCATTTAAACTATCAGGTTTCTATACATTGATTATACAACCATAAAGCGGCATCCACTGGTAAAATAATAAAGGTGGTTTAGTAGACAATCTCAGCATCCTATTTATGTTTTGAATCCTGGTTTCATTTTCTGCCTCATACTTTATTGATATGTAGTTGAAAGATGCTGGAAACCTACACATTCCCACAAACATGAACCAAATAAAAACACACTATAACAAATGTCAAATTCTCTCACAAAAAATAGAAAATGTGCAGATTAACCTAAATGCAAACCTTTCACTCAAGAGCAGCACTACTCAAGCCCAATTGTGGTCCTCATTTTGTCCATACCAGAAAAGTTGAAGATGGTGGCACATTTATCAAGCAATACAGAGTCACCAGGCCCATACCAGAGAAGACAGTAAGGACAGCATGAAATCTTACCCGATATAAAAGATAGGGAGGGATTTTAATCTCCAGCATTTTAATATTGTGAAAATCACATGGGCATCCCAGACTAGAGAAGTCTGGACTTTTGAACTTCTATCACCTTCTAGTGCGATCAGGCTATTCACTAGGGAGTAACAGATAGCAGTACAAGGAGTATCACAAAGTTTACTTTCCCTCTAAATCCAGAAAGGGACTCATATAATTGTGTAATGATATGGGGGATACGTCTCCCATTGGCCAATAATAAGTCAGTACCCAACTCTTTTAAGGATGAAGTTCATGAAACAATGTTTAAATACAATTCAGAAACTCAGAGAATTTTGGCATTCCAATCAAGAATCTATCATCACCAAGAGCCTATATAACCTCAGTCCCAAAGATGAAAAGCCAAGCAACAGATGCTCACATCAACATGACATAACCATTAGAGATTTCTGATGATCTATGGTAGACATCTATATATATTTCCATGAGCAAACGTCAAAAGCAGAATGCCTCAAATAATAAATAGAAAGACAGAGCAAAGAAAAAGAAGATACAAACAACAAACTCACATGTTACAGCTGAAATAATAACCAAAATTTAATGAACAGATTCAACCAAGGTATTTTGGGAGTGGGGTAAAAGGGCAGTAACTAAAGAAATACAGCTGAAGTAATAAGAAGAGGATAAAAGAAGATAAAATGCACTGGTTACAACCATAGTGATGTGGAGTCTAACACTAACACATTGAGGAACTGAATTTTCAGAATCTCAGAATTGGGAGATGATAAGGGAAGGACTAAAATCACTAAAATTACTAAATTGCATATGCAACATCTGAAGAAATTGGAGCATAATGAATAAGAAATGCACCCAATCGTCTTCAAATGAATATGCTCAACAATCTATCTTTAAATTTTCTTTTCTTGTGGCCCTCAACATGATATCTAGAGTAAACACATGTTTAATGTGTGATACAACATGGATAAGTATGGGCATAATATTTACACCACATAATAGACTTTACTTACCCATGTAGTTGAAATTTCATCCTTACTCAATAGTAAGTAAGGCCCCACCTTCATCTTTCTCCTGTGGACCACCATCTCACTCTGCTGCTCTTCTCTTTTGACTGTTGTAAACATGTCCTATGTGTGAGTTAATACAGTATTTCTCCTTATGATACTCTGATTTCACTTTGAAGAACATCCAGGTGAAGAGTGTTGAATTACAAGTAACAAGACTCCCTTGTTTCAAAGCTGAGTAGTATTCCATTTTCTGTACAGATCACATGTTATCTGTCTGTTCATCACTTAATGCGGATACAAGGTGTTTCTACACCTTAGTTACCATGAATAATGGAAAAATAAATTTCTCCAAAATCCTGACTTTTTTTAAACAGAAAAAAAAGATAATCTAGATGGTTTGAACTGTATTGCCCTTGAATCAACACCATTTCCCTTTGTTCTTATCCTCTAAAATGAGAAACTTTGTAAAACCTTTTGAAGCTCACCAATTTCTAAGCGTATGTTCAAATAACCTGACAGACTCTCTCACAATTATTGAAATACGCTTGATCATTTAATATATTAATAAATCTTTTCCTATCCATATTGAGTTAGTAAGTTCTTCTATGACTATTTATCTACTTGGCAGAAAGAGGGCTATTGTGGACAAGGGGAACTCACTATTCTCAAGAAAACAGGATGCTTTCCCAGGTACGTCTTCTTGTAGTTTCTTTCTATGTATTTCTTCCTTACATAGAAACTATTGGATTCAAGATTTTGATTGTCTGTAATTAGGTGTTGTTTGGGTATATGAAAAAGAGAGTATCGCTGGAATTTTGAGGAAGACTTTTAACGAGCTTCCTGAATAATGGCAAAAGAGCTATCTTTAATGGCTGTATAAGTATGTATTTCCATCAAAATCAGTGAGTGTCTCCTTACCCTACAACCTCAAAGAGGAGGGCTTTAAAATGAATTTTTATTATGATATAATTATTTCACTTTCCTCCTTTCCTTGCCTCACTCTGATTCCTCCCAGGCAGTTTTAAAAACCAAGTAGTTATTGAAATCTAATATATTGAAGAAATAGGTTTTTGAATCTGGGTTTTATAAAAAGTTTATTAGTTTTGCACTGGAAATATATATTCACATGCAAAATAATTTTACTCTAAAATATTAACACATTCTTCAATTTCCTTAATTTTTTAATACATTGTATTGACATTCATCTATTCGTTTATATTTTATTTTATGAGTGAGTGTTTTTTTGCATGTACAGTAGACATGTACACCATGTTCATGTGTGGTGCTTGTGTCAGTTATGTGATGGTGCTGTAGTTTGTGGAACTGTAGTCACTGATTTTTGACAAATACCATGTAGGATTGAGAACTGAACCCAGGCCTTCTAGAAAAGCAACACATTCTGTTGGCTTGTACTAACACACATTATACTTCTATAAAAACACATTACACCTCTATAAAAACACATTTTTATGATACAGTAATAGTGAATGCATCAGTAAGTGAACATGATTTCTTTGTTTCACATTCCACAGAAAGAGTACAATTGTATGAATAAAACAAGACTCAATATTAAATCATTTTATGACTTCCTTTACTAAGTATGCTAAAAAGAAATGTTTACTTTTCTGTGCATTTTAACTAAAGTATATTTAGATCACTTTCCCATTTCCCTTTCTTCCCTCCAGGACACCACATATTGAAAATTCTTTCATATCCCTTCAAGTATCAAACTGATAGTCTCTTCTTCCTTTGAAATTACTGGAGCAGTTGCTGGGGGGGGGTTGGAGGAGGACAGGATGGAGAGGGAGCTAGGATTGACATGTGAAGCAAGCTTCTTTCTAATATATGTATAATATTGTTAAATGCCACCCCCACACATATATTACTACAACCTACTGTATTCTGTTTTTTTTGTTTGTATTTACCAAGATTTAGTGATGACTATAATTTTATTGGACAAGCAATTAAGGGTTCTTTCCTAAGAGACTCATTCTCCCTTTCTCAGCAGTCATTCGTTTTCTTCAATTCCTTGTCTAGAAGCATAAACCTCTGAGATTCCTCCCAATATTCTATCTAAGCAAGTCTATTGATATTATCTTTGTTCAGTTCTTGTTTATTCCTCCATTGCTGTGAAAGATTGTTTCACAGAAGATTTTCTGATGCTTACACTCTTTCCTCCTAGCTCTTCTATGATGTTCTCTGATCCATAGGTGCTTAACTCGAAATATAGATGTATTCACTGGGACCAGGATCGCTGATCTCTGTTTAATCTCTGCTTGATATCCGCTGGTACATTCTGGTGATGGACGGTTTGATATAGAGCACTGTCAGACTGTATTCTCTTACTCCTCTGACTACAGTAAGATGGTCCCATGAGGAAAATCAGGTTTTTTTCTTTTAATTAAGTTCTTTTTTCACTATGAAAGTAAGCATCTTGGAATTTATACTGTACATTTATTTCTCTTTATGTTTGAAGATGTTTAGTTAAGATTTTTCTGCTATCTGCTATTTATTCCTTCTTCATTTGCTAGAGAATTTCAGGTCTTTAAATTTTTGGTTTTTCAAGGAAACTTGAAACCTATTTAAAAGATCTTGAGCACATCAACCTCATTATTCTAAAAAAATAGTTGTTTTGATGAAAACCACAACTCTAAAAACTAGTATTCTATGAGGTGGAAATACAAATAGCCCAGTTTAAATTCACATGTGTTCTTTTACTGTAAGAGCAGTCTTTGCTTACAATATTTGATTGAATGTTTCTGTTTGAAACTATGGGAGTGGGTCAAGTGTGCTAAGTGAAAGAGCATCAGAATGGATTTGTACATTTTGAATGTCTTTCACCAGGGAAGGACTATTTCAAAAGGACCATCATGGTGATAAATGGAAATAAGAATTTGTCCTCATGATGAATTTTTTTCAACACAACCAAGTTCCTACCATAGGTTACAGGATATAGAAAATCAACTAGGACAGGATAGGGTTGACAGTGATTTGGAAACCATGAAGCCTTTTGTGCTTAATTGATAGAAATGACTCCTAACGAGGCCCTTCTGTTGCAAGTTACTTGATGCACAGGAGTCTGAATAGAAAAGAGGAATGAGATGTCACAGTGTTCTGGCTACAGCAAGTTCAGTACCAAAGACTGGAAGGAGCTGAATGAAAAGTATATATTATCCCAGGCAGCTGCTTCTTTTCCTGTATTCTTTGCTAACTTCATACATATCATCTCCAGTTTGGAATGTGTGGCAACATATTCATAGAATTTAGTTACATGTCTAGGCTTGGAATGTGTGTTGCTGATCCTCCATTTAGCTTATTTGTCTGAACCTGGAAATCAGCTGCTTTTCAGGTTCTTTGAGCCTATACTTTCAGGAATCTGCACCTTCCTGAGATGTAAAAATAAAGGCTGGGAAGCATCACTGAAGACTGCAGAAGAGGGAACATGAGTGATGTCCTAAAGAAGGAAGATATCTAGAGAATGTGGAGAGAAACTGAGGGAAAAGTTCAAGGGATCAGCTTTTCCAGGAGGCTCTGCCATTCCTCTAGCTCACATGAAGGTTTTAAAGTACTTGGTAGTTTTTGAATAACCTGCACCAAGTAGGAATTACCACTGAGTAATAACACGACAATGATTGAACTTTCCTGAAAATGTATTCCTAACATCAATGTGCACATTTGTTTGTTCGCTTATAACCTCAGTTTTCAAGGGTATCATGTGTTTGTCATAATTTCAGTAGCTGTTTTACAAGGAATTGATATAATGATTTCCTAAAAATGGTTATTTTCCATGCTGAGCAATGAAGATTGACATATATTATTTATAGAGCTTGGTACTTTATTAATAGAACAGAATGAGGACATGTTATAGTTTTTCTTTATTTGGTATTGTTATTTTTATTTAAATTCATGCTGAAAGATTATAGGATCAATTGATTTTAATATGTGTACAATCATCAGGACAGGCAATTGGATGGGGAACTACGTGTGAATCTTACTGGACAAGTTCAGAGACTAGAAGAAGAAATGTCTAAAAACAATGGAAACTCCGTTTGGTATTCAAATAAGTAAAGATTCAAGACAAGAAAAATTTCTTTAACCATTACTCATCTATTTTGTTGTGTGCTTCCTTAAAATTCAAAACTTATGATCTGAGTCATCGAATTCTGTGTTTTCAAGAATCAAGGAGAAATCTAATTATGAAACTCAGGTAATCAGATCAATTTCTGACATAAATTCTTGGACATATTTTCCCCTATAGAGTTTAAATGTTCAAATATAGCAGTTATTAAAATGTAATCATTGTAGATGGAAAATTGGCCAGATTGTTTTAAAAATAAACTTATGGGAGAATTAAAGTATTGAATGGGAGAACTGCCCAAACATAATATTTTCAGGTAATAAAGCCAAAATTAAGGCAAGAAATAACTAATCATAGAAAAAAATCTTTATAGTTTTGACACAGTGGAGGGAATTTAAAATTTGGGGATATACGGACAAATAATCAATCATGCTTGTATATCTTATGTATTATAATTTGACTTTCTTAATTTTCAGGCTTTTCTAAATATATAGACTAGCCTATTATGTTACTTAAGGTATCTCATTAATAGCTTACATTCAAATTCATGTACAGAAATGAACATTCATTTATAAAGTTCCCTGTTAAAAAACCTATTGCATTTGTTTTATGATAAACAATTTCCCATGTCTTGATCTTTTATGTAGAAAAACACAATTTACGGTCATTAAAGCTAAGTAATTCAATATGTGTCTCCAAAATCAGTATAATAACACTTTTTAATTATTTGTTCTAAATTTATTTTTGAGCCAGGCATTATGGCACAAACAATTTATCCTAAAATTTGGATGACTGTGACAGGTGAAACTTTCCATGGGTTCAAGGACAGCCAGGTCATAATCAGTCCCATATCAGGCTTGCAGTGGGTGCATAATGAGTTATCCCCAGAATGTTTTTAAAGATCTTCATATAGTTATATATGTTTTAACTTCATTCAGCAGGGAGCAAATTGTTTCCCTTTCCTTGTATCTGCTCCTGTTGAGCTGCTGTCATTTTTTTATTGACCTTGGCCACTGCGACTTAGGTAAAATGAAATACTAAAGTGGATTTGATGCCCTTCTCCTTGTTGACTGAGTATGGTATGCATTGCATGAAGTGTTTTCAGGGATTTGTGTTCCGTCATTTGAGATTTCTGCTTACTTCTGCATCCCATTTTTTTCATTTTGTTCTTATGATGGGGTTTCTCTGCACTGTTTTGGAGGCTGACCTCAAACACACAGTCTGCTTCTGCCCTCCACGTAGCTGGGGTTAAAGGCAGGCACTTCCATCACCACCACCTGGCTCTGCATCCCATTGTTAAAATGTGTTATTTTCTTGATATTCAGTTTATCAGCTCTTAGTGATTTAGATGGTAGGCCTATATGAGACAAACAATTGGCAGTGCTCTATTCATTACTGTCCTTTACTATGCAGAAACTTTTCAGCTTCATGAGGTTCCTTTTGCTAGGTTTTGGTCATAATGCCTGTGTTACTGACATCTGGCTTAGAAAGTCATTTCCTGTAACAATGAATTCAAGCCTTTTGTAGACATTTTCTTATATCTGAATAAGAGTTTATGGTCTTACTTTGATGTCTTTGATCATTTTGGAGCAGAGACATATGCAGAGTGATAGAAATAGAATTATTTAGTTCTTCTAAGTGCATTCATTCAGTTTTACCTGAAGATCCTGTAGTCATGTAGATCCTTAAAGCAGAACAAGCTATGAACAAGGCCATTGGTCACACTCCAGAAATCAGGGGAACACCCTATTGCTGAAAAAACACTTATTAATTCATGAAACATAAGAGAGTTGGACTGGGTCCAATCTTGAATCCACACACCTGCCATCTAAGGTTCATGAGCTGGAAGGTACACTTCAAGCTACCCTGTGACCTACAACAGTGTCCTACCTGCAACATATGCAGACTTTATGGGTGTAATGAGTCACTATTTGATTGGATCTAAGGACTGTAGGAGATGGAATACAAACCTGATAAAGAGGTCATGGAACATGTAACAAGGTATGGATTGGGCCTATGGGCAAATCTAACACGATTGTGCTAAAGGTATATAGCAAGAAACTAAGACCCAAAGCCATATCACTAGACCCATAGATGATAGCTTTTACCAATTATTTTCAGAGAACTTTTCTCTTGCAGTAGTGGGAAATGTGCACAGAGACCAACAACTGGTTGAAATATAGAGAGTGAGACTTTGAAGCACCTAGTCATAAACTGAATGTCTTCATCAAACCTGCCCTTTCATAGGTCATGTTTTATGTAGAAAAGGAAGCACAATGAGTAGAGGAGCCAGTGGTTTTGGACAATGTCAAGGAAACAGGGTTTTCCAGATATACTAGGACCAAGAACAATACACCTATGAACTCAGAGACTGTGTCAATACGCAGATGACCTGTGCATGTTCCAACCAGACTGAGCCCCAGCACTGAGAGGTGGTAGAGGAAACAGGCTGCTAAACATAACCTTTGTATAAGATACCACTATTTGTATATGATACCAGTTGGCAACAGAAAAACCACTTTTCCACTTGGAGAATCCATGGGTATATCAAGCACACTACAGACTGGACACTATGACCAGGAGTAGTTCATCAGCACAAAGCAAATACTGTTGCACTTTGTGTTTGTGGTGGCATTGAGGGCTTTTGTGTTTTGTTGTGTCCTTTTTTTCTTGTTGGTTTTGAGTTTGTATGTTCTAGTCGGGGGTGGATTTGGAATAGAAAGTCTATAAAACTGGGTACATAGGAAGATAGGGAAGAATTTAGGAGGCATGTTGAAAATATATTGTACATTCAAATTTCATAATCAAATCAAAGGAAATATCTCTTCATGCATTAGAGGTTTGCCTGTTTTGCATCGATTATAGCCTGTGTAATGTGAGGCCCTTGATAGCTCGTGACAAAAGCAAAATTTCAATTTCATCTTACAACTGTACTGAAAATCTTTAAGTTAATATTAAATTCTTTACACGCATTGTACCATCTCAAGATTTAAAGAAGTTTCACAAATACGATTAAGTGCTCATTTAATTCTCCAGAATTACTCTGAGATCCAGGCATTTTGGCTTCCTTCCTCGGGGGATACTGCATCCCTTGTCATTACAGTTTGATGATTTTCCTTCTTTTTGTTTTTTTAATTGTTAAGTCAATTCTGGAGTTAATAAAGTTAAGGCAAATTCTCTACCACTCAACACACAAACACAGTCCTTCTAGTTTATTGTGATATGCTATACATAAATTCTTTAAGGGTGTAATTAAGATATAATTTTGAATTTTTATTCCTTTTTTGATGCGTTTTACGAATATTGAGACCAGAATGAAATGTATTTCAAGTGTATTTGAAGACTTACATAGCCTCCACTGGTGTAATGACAATGATGTTGCATCATAGAATCTAAATTAATTACAACAGTTCTTGTTGCATTAATATGAATTTTAAATCCTTTTGTTATGCTATTTAGAGACTAGGTAATCTATGTGAACTTTAAATTATCTTTCCAATATCCCACTGATCCCACTGATATATTGAAAATGGCCAGAATATAGTTGTCCAAGGACATCTGCTCTACAATTGTAAAACGTAAGTATCTGGAACCTTACAGACATCGAATAAATGTTCTGATGCTTCCCTTCAAATTAATGCTTGTTATGCCATTATGCTATCCTGTGTTTCCAAACCTATGTCATTTTCTAAAGATATAAGTGTTCATTTTCAAAATATATTTAATTGAAAATTTTAATAACAGTAATCTTCTAAATTCTAATTATGAATGTATTTCAATTACTGTCACAGAATATTGTGTATCTAATTGCTGTTTTTATTTTTGAATAAAATATGAATTTGTCAGAAGACCTAGAATTAGAAACAATACCAATTT
>NW_024430824.1:0-5123 GCF_017639785.1 Mesocricetus auratus
ACGGATGTCAACCTAACGTGTCTTAAGAAGACTCAATAAGACTATGCACCAATGCTCATATTAACCCTTGATGAGGCAATACAGTAGGCAGAGGAAAGCCTCAATGTGAGGAAAAATATTGAGAGGTATCACATTCCCTCTGTTAGGGGTTTCACCAAATCATGAAACTAAAGATCACTAAGGCCCTTCGCTGGATCAAATGTCAGACTCTGGAGATCCTCCATGGTGGGACACACCCTACCTAGAAATTATAGGGGAGATTGGCTGGGAGTCTGGGGGTCCTGGTGGCAAGGACAGGGCAAGATGGAAGGGAGAGGGATCTGGGGTTGACATCTGAAACAAGCGTTTTTCTAACTTAAATAAAAAAGGAAAAGAAAAAGCAAACACATGCAGTTGAAATATTTTATACCCATGCAGTTTCCTTCATTAATCCTTTTGTCTCTGTGAGCCCCTTTGAGCCCTGTTCAGTTATTCTGTGGGGCATATCTTCCTGGGGTCCTTGAACCCAATTCTTCCTATTATTATTTCTTCTGTTCTTATGTCAAATTCCTTGTTCTCTGCCTAATGTCTGGTTGTGCTTCTCTTCATCTTCTCCCATCAGGTCTGTGGGAAGGCTTTGTAATGGTGGTTAGTCTAGGTACCAATCTATGAATATAGTAGAGAAAATGAATAGAAATTATTCATTCATTCATTTATATATTTATTTATGTGTGTAATTATTTATTTGCCAGTTGTGTTTGCATGCAGTGTTGTGCATGTGCTCCTCTTGGCAATGCCACAGGTTAGAACAGTGGTTGACCATTCCAAAAAGATCTAACTACCCTGGTGCCAGCAGGCCTTTAAGATAGGGTAGATATCAAGTCAAATATTTTGTTATGGTCATATTTTCTCATGATATAACAAAGAAAGTTCCCCTGAAGATCAGTGTGCAAAGCTAGCCACAGCAGATAGGCATAAAGGCCAGGGAATGGTGGCACACACATTTAGTCTTAGTTGCCATACTAGGTATCCATACAGTCCAAGCAGTGGTGGTACACACCTTTAGTCCCAGCACTGAGAGATATAGGCAGATGGATCTCTGTTAGTTCTAGTCCTCCCTGAACTGCTTGAAATTGATCCAGCCTGAAAGAGAAACAGAGCACACACAACACAACAACGACACAGGCAATAGATAATCCCACTTTATCAAACACCAAAAGAAAATCAGAGGAGAACCTACACACAATAACTCCAGTACAAATAAATCAAGCACAAACAAGGATCATCAATCAATGGTCATTCATATCCCTCAATGTCAACTGTTTCAACTTGCCTATAAAAAGACACAGACTAGCAGAATGGATACAAAGACAGAATCCATCCTTCTGCTGCATACAAGAAAAACATCTCAATGTCAAAGACAAGATGTTAGCTCAGAGTAAAGGTTTGGGAAAAGATATTTTCAATCAAACAGACCCAAGAAACAAGCGGGTGTAGCAATCTTATATATCTAACAAACTAGACTTCAAATTAAAATTAATCAAAGTGATGAAGAAGGACAGTTCATATTCATCAAAGGAAAAGTCCAACAAGATGAAGTCTCAATTTTTAACACCTCTGCCCCAAATACAAAGGCAACCACATTCGTGAATGAAACATTACTAAAGCTCAAATCGCATATAAAAACTTACAGGGTAGTAGTAGGAGACTCAATACTCCTCTCTCACCAATAGACAGGACCTCCAGACAGAAACTTAACAAAGAAGTTCTAGCTACAGCAATAAGACAAAAAAGGAGATGAAGGGGATACAAATGGAAAAGAATTCAAGCTTTCACTATTTGCAGATGATATGATAGTTTATATAAGTGACCCAAAAATCTCCGCAAGGAAACTCCTAGAGCTGCTTAACCCCTCCAGCAAAGCGGCAGAATACAAGGTTAACTCAAAAAATCAGTGGCCATTTGGGGACAACAGATGTTAGCCAGAGACTCACTTCCCCATCAGCCTGGCACCAGGCAGCTTTAGACAATGTTTACTAAAAACGTGTTTCAGTGGGTTTCTCTAGCCTTGTCTTGAACCCTTTGTTCATCCCTCTCTGCAACTTGATTCCAGGAATTCAGCTCAGTGTTTAGCTGTGGGTGTCTGCTCCTGCTTCCATCAGCTACTGAATGGAGGCTCTAGCATGGCATAAAATGTAGTCATCAATCTCATTATTGGGGAGGGCATTGAATGTAGATGCTGTACTGTTGCTTAGATTGTTAGTTGGGGTCATCCTTGTAGATCTCTGGACATTTCCCTAGAGCCAGATTTCTCTTCATACCTATAATGACTCCCTGTATTATAGTATCTCTTTTCTTGCTCTCCTCTAATGGTCCCCTGATTCAATCTTAAAAAGCATGTCTTCACCGCACCTCCCTCTCAAGGCTCATAAATCTGTGAGAAAGAGGGGTGGGTGAATGCAAGGAAACAGTGCATTGCAGACACAGCAGCACTGATATACATATGAGCTCATAAAGACTGTGACAGCATGGTCAAGACATGTACAGGTTCAAACCAGAGAAATTCAAAGTACTGAAAATGGTAAGTAGACACGATGTTCCTCCCGTAACCAAAATCCTAATTGCAACTGATAACTGCTGAGAAAGAGAAAATCGGTTTTCTCCAAGATGTCACTGTCTATATCAACCACACTCCAAGACAATCCCATGCCCAGGAGGAGCTAGCCCACAAAAATGCACTCTGTGTTTTTTGTGTATGTTTTGTTTGCGTATATTTGACTTATTGTTTTTGGTTTTGTTGCTGTTAGTTGTTATTTTCCTTTCTTTTGAAGGAGAGAAAGAACATGAAGTTGGCAAGTAAGGAGGATCTGGGAAGAGTTGAGAGAAGGGAATAATATGATCAAAATATATTGTATGGAAAAATTTAGACAAAAAAGAGATAAAAATATTTGGCCTGTACTGGCATGCTTGTGAGAAGTCAACTAAAGATCAGCCATAGAAAACTAATCCTTGCCAATCAGTGGTTGCACATACCTTTAATTTTATCACTCAGGAGGCAGAAGCAGACTAATCTTTGTGAGTTCGTGGCCAGTATGGTCTACATAGTATTTCCAGACTGCCATGGCTTTCACACAGAGACACTTTTTCACAAAAAAATTAATAAAATAAAATATTGAAAAGAGAGTGAAATCTAAGACTGTACTGAGAAGAGATTTCTCAGTAGCTCATAAATAATAGCACAAATAATTACATGATTAGACTAAGCCAGAGAACTTGTTGTGTTATTTCTCTAAGAACTGACCTGTTTAATTATCCAGATGATTTTTATTAGTAAGTATTTGTCATATTTGAAATAAGTATAGAAGTTGACATTCACAGACATACAGAAATTAATTAACAGTACAATGTCTAATCCTTAGAAATCAAAGATTTTAAACTTCAGAGTGACTCAAAAACCAAAGAAATATTCTCTCGAATAGATGTGCACTAAAATGTTCATCCTCAAGATTATGTCCATTTTTAATGACCTCTTCTGTTTTTTCATACATGTTTCATCTCTTGTTTCACTGGCCAATGTGTCTGTTCTCAATACCCAGCAATTTGGGATTATTTGACATTCAGCTCTCTATTCCTCATATCAAATTAACTAATAGTATATTTTAATTGTACTTAGTGCCACAAAAATGAGTTAAAAATATCAAATACAATAGTAACTTGATGCTTTTACCTCCTTAATCAATAACAAAAAATTAAAACTCTTAGATTCATTTTCATGATGCTTAAATATGAATGTGCAGGAAAGAATTCATCTGCAGGTCACTGAAGGAAACTAGAGAGGATCATTAGTTCGTCGAATAATTAGGATTTCGTTAGTCCAGTAAAATATCAAAATAATGTAGTTTGACACATACACACACACACACACACTGCAGCCCTAACACGTTTTCTACATAAGCAAGGTACTTGATCTAAGTAGGGTTTGCCCTTAGTGGAGAGTACAAGGTTCTCACAAATTATTGCAATCTTATCTTTTAAATATAAAACACAGATTGACATTTATTCTACATCCACCGTTTTATTATATTTCCATCCATTGTTTCTATTTCTATAGAATTTTGTAAAAATAAAAATAGAAGGCATGAGTACTTTCTGTATTAATTTCTACACTTTATACTTTAGCAGAGTTTCCCTTACAAAGAATATCATAACATACAATTGCAAAGGCTTTCGACATTTACATGTTAAATGGCATAATACTATTTCACTCATATTTTATGACAGCTTTCTCCATGATTTTCCTCATGACAAGCAATTGTAACTGGTCTTAATAGCCATTTGTTTTAGATAATGCCCATTTTGTCTCTGATTAAAAAATTTGATTACACTTTCCTGAATCTGCTTGTTCTTGACTCCATAAACATTTGGGGTCATGGTAGGGGGAAGTAGCAGGTAGAGGTTGGCCACTATGATGTGGATGTGGTGGGGAATGATGTATCCTCCAAAACGATGAGTGAAGAAGGTACATAAAGCAGGCACATAAGTGATCACAGTAGCACAGATGTGAGATGTACAGGTGCTAAAGTCTGTATGATGAGCATCTGCAGAGGACAGACTCACCACTGCTGGCAGTAACATAGTGTAAGACACAGAGTTACAGCAAATGTCAAACATACCAATTAGTAGAGTAACCATAAGACCACAGATTGCATTCACTTTGGCATTGCCAGAGGATACCTTAGCCACAGACATGGGATCACAGTAAATGTTAGAGATAAGGGTGACTCGGCAATAGGGCAAGCGCTTAGTGAGGACAGTGAATGGAAACAGGAGCAACACATTCCTCAAGAAAGTAGTAAGACCAGCTTTGACAATCACAGTGTTTGTGAGAATAGTGGTATAACGCAGAGGATAGCAGATGGCTACATAACGGTCCAGGGCCATGAGCATGAGGACACCAGATTCCATTCCAGTCAACATGTGGACAAAGAACATCTGAACCAGACAAGAATTAAACCCAATCTCCTTGAAGTTGAACCAGAATAAGCACAGCATATTGGACACAGTGGTGGTACACAGGGTGACATCAGTGAAGGAGAGTAAGGCCAGGAAATAGTACATGGGACGGTGCAGAATCTCCTCCTGTC
>NW_024430825.1:0-11408 GCF_017639785.1 Mesocricetus auratus
CTTAACTTCATGAACATTAACTACATAACAGTATATGAGAAACGACGTACTTAACTTCATGAAATCTAACGATACAGCACTGTGTGTGAAACTACATGCTTAACTTCTTCAAAACTAATGAAACAACACTGTGTGTGAAACTACATGCTTAACTTCTTTAAAACTGACGATACAACTCTGAGTGTGAAACTATGTGCTTCACTTCTTCAAAACTAACAAAAAAACCGTGTGTGGAACTATGTGGTTAACCTCTTCAAAACTAACGATACAACACTGTGTGTGAAACTACATGCTTATCATCTTTAAAACTGATGATACAACTCTGAGTGTGAAACTATGTGCTTATCTACATGAGAACTACCCATATAACAATCTATTAGAAACTACGTACTTAACTTCTTCAAAACTAACGATACAACACTGCGTGTGAAACTATGTGCTTAACTTCATGAAAAATTACCATGTAACACTGGTTTAGAAACTACATGCTTAACTTCTTCAAAACTAACGATTCAACACTGTGTGTGAATCTATGTGCTCAACTTCATTAATATTTACCATATAACACTGTATTAGACCCTACGTTCTTATATTCTTGAAACTAACGATACAACATGGTGTGTGAAACTATGTGCTTAACTTCATGAAATACAACTATATAACACTATATGAGAACCTTTATACTAAACATCATGAAAACCAACGATACCACTCTGTGTGTGAAACTACATGCTTAACTTCATAAGTACTAACGCTACAACACTGGTGTTCAACTATGTGCTTAACTTTTTCAAAACTAACGCTACAAAACAGTGTGTGAAACTTTGTGCATAATTACATAAGATCTTACCATATAACACTCTATGAGAAACTACGTACTTATCTTCTTCAAAACTAACAATACAACACCGAGTGTGAAACTATGTGCTTAACTTCATGAAATCTAACTATACAACAGTATATGAGAAACTATGTACTTAACTTCATGAAATCTAACGATACAAAATTGTGTGTGAAACTACATGCATAACTTCTTCAAAACTAATGATACAACACTGTGTGTGAAACTATGTGCTTGACTACATGAGAAATTACCGTATAACATTCTATTAGAAACTATGTGCTTATCTTCTTCGAAAATAAGGATACAACTTCTTCAAAACTAACGATACAACACTGTGTGTGAATGTATGTTCTAAACTTCTTCAAAACTAAAGATACAACACTGTGTGTGAAAGTATTTGCTTATCTTCATGAGAACTTACCATATAACACTGTATTAGAATCTACATGCTTATCTTATTAGAAACTAACGATACACCACTGTGGGTGAATCTATGTGCTTAACTTCATGAAATCTAACTATATAACACTATGAGACACTACGTACTTATCTTCATGAAAACTAACGACAGAACACTGTGTGTGAAACTATATGCTTACCTTCTTCAGGAATAACGATACAACACTGTGTGTGAAATTATGTGCTTCACTTCTCCAAAACTAACGCTACAAAACAGTGTGTGAAACTACATGTTTAACTTCTTCAAAACTAATGATACAACACTGTGTGTGAAACTATGTGAATAACTCCATGAGAACTTACATTATAACACTCTATGAGACACTACGTAATTATCTTCTTCAAAACTAACGATACAAAACGGTGTGTGAAACCACATGCTTAAGTTCTTCAGACTAACGAAACAACACCGTGTGTGAAACTATGTGCTTAACTTCATGAAATCTAACTGTATAACACTATATGAGAAACTTTGTACTAAACATCATGAAAACTAACGATACAACTCTGTGTGTGAAACTACATGCTTCACTTCTTCAAACTAACGATACAACACCGTGTGTGAAACTATGTGCTTAACTTCATTAGAACTTACCATATAACACTGCATTAGAACCTACGTGCTTGTCTTCTTCGAAACTAACGATACAACACTGTGTGTGAAACTATGTGCTTAACTTCATGAAATCTAAGTATATAACTCTATATGAGAAACTACGTACTTAACATCATGAAAACTAACGATACAACTCCGTGTGTGAAACTACATGCTTAGCTACTTCAAAACTGACGACACTATACCCTGTGTGAAACTACATGGCTAACTTCTTCAATACTAACGATAAAACACTGTGTGTGAAACTATGTGCTTAACTTCATGAAATCTAAATATATAACACTATATGAGAAACTACGTACTTAACATCATGAAAACTAACGATACAACTCCGTGTGTGAAACTGCATGCTTAACTTCTTCAAAACTAACGATATAACACCGTGTGTGAATCTCCATGCTTAACTTCTTCAAAACTAACGATACAACACTGAGTGTGAAACTACATGCTTCACTTCTTCAAACCAAACGATACAACACAGTGTATGAAACTATGTGGTTAACTTCTTCAAAACTAACGATACAAAAATGTGTGTGAAACTACATGCTTAACTTCTTCAAAACTAATGATACAACACTGTGTGTGAAAGTATGTGCTTAACTTCTTCAAAACTAAAGATACAACACTGTATGTGAACGTATTTGCTTATCTTCATGAGAACTTACCATATAACACTGTATTAGAATCTACATGCTTATCTTCTTAGAAACTAACGATACAACACAGTGAGTGAATCTATGTGCTTAACCTCATGAAATCTAACTATATAACACTATATGAGAAACTACGTACTTATCTTCATGAAAACTAACGACAGAACACTGTGTGTGAAACTACATGCTTACCTTCTTCAGGACTAATGATACAACACTGTGTGTGAAATTATGTGCTTAACATCTTCAAAACTAACGCTACAAAACAGTGTGTGAATCTACATGTTTAACTTCTTCAAAACTAATGATACAACACTGTGTGTGAAACTATGTGAATAACTACATGAGAACTTACATTATAACACTCTATTAGAAACTACGTAATTATCTTCTTCAAAACTAACGATACAACTCTGTTTGTGAAACTGCATACTTAAGTTCTTCAAAACTAACGATACAAAACCTTGTGTGAAACTATGTGCTTAACTTCATTAGTACTTACCATATAACACTGTATTAGAACCTACGTGCTTATCTTCTTTGAAACTAACGATACAACACTGAGTGTGAAACTATGTGCTTAACTTCATGAAATCTAACTGTATAACACTATATGAGAAACTACGTACTTATCTTCATGAAAACTAACGATAGAACACTGTGTGTGAAACTACATGCTTCACTTCTTCAAAACTAACGATACAACACCGTGTGTGAAACTACATGCTTAACTCCTTCAAAACTAACGATACAACACTGTGTGTGAAACTACATGCTTAACTTCTTCAAAACTAATGATACAACACTGTGTGTGAAACTACATGCTTAACTTCTTCAAAACTAACGATACAACACTGTGTGTGAAAGTATGTGCTTAACTTCTTCAAAACTAAAGATAAAACACTGTGTGTGAAAGTATGTGCTTAACTTCTTCAAAACTAACGATACAACACGGTGTGTGAAACTACATGCTTAAGTTCTTCAAACTAATGATACAACACCGTGTGTGAAACTATGTGCTTAACTTCATTCAAAACTAACGATACAACACTGTATGTAGAACCTACGTGCTTAACTTCTTCAAAACTAACGATACAACACTGTGTGTGAAACTATGTGCTTAACTTCATGAAATCTAACGATATAACACTGTATGTGAAACTATGTAGCTAGACATCTTGAAAACTAACGATACAACACTGTGTGTGAAACTACATGCTTAACTTCTTCAAAACTAACGATACAACACCGTGTGTGAAACTATGTGTTTAACTTCTTCAAAACTAACGATACAACACTGTGTGTGAAACTACATGCTTAACTTCTTCAAAACTAACGATACAACACCGTGTGTGAAAATATGTGGTTAACTTCTTCAAAACTAACGATACAACACTGTGTGTGAAACTACATGCTTAACTTCTTCAAAACTAACGATACAACACTGTGTGTGAAAGTATGTGCTTAACTTCTTCAAAACTAACGATACAACACTGTGTGTGAAAATACATGCTTAACTTCTTCAAAACTAACGATACAACACTGTGTGTGAATCTACATGCTTAACTTCTTCAAAACTAACGATACAACACGGTGTGTGAAACTACATGCTTAAGTTCTTCAAACTAACGATACAACACCGTGTGTGAAACTATGTGCTTAACTTCTTCAAAACTAACGATACAACACTGTGTGTGAAACTACATGCTTAACTTCTTCAAAACTAACGATACAACACTGTGTGTGAAAGTATGTGCTTAACTTCTTCAAAACTAACGATACAACACTGTGTGTGAAACTACATGCTTAACTTCTTCAAAACTAACAGATACAACACTGTGTGTGAAAGTATGTGCTTAACTTCTTCAAAACTAACGATACAACACTGTGTGTGAAACTACATGCTTAACTTCTTCAAAACTAACGATACAACACTGTGTGTGAAAGTATGTGCTTAACTTCTTCAAAACTAACGATACAACACCGTGTGTGAAACTATGTGGTTAACTTCTTCAAAACTAACGATACAACACTGTGTGTGAAACCACATGCTTAAGTTCTTCAAACTAACGATACAACACCGTGTGGGAAACTATGTGCTTAACTTCATGAAATCTAACGATACAACACTATGTGTGAAACTATGTACTAGACATCATGAAAACTAACGATACAACACTGTGTGTGAAACTACATGCTTAACTTCTTCAAAACTAACGATACAACACCGTGTGTGAAACTATGTGGTTAACTTCTTCAAAACTAATGATACAACACTGTGTGTGAAACTACATGCTTAACTTCTTCAAAACTAACGATACAACACTGTGTGTGAAAGTATGTGCTTAACTTCTTCAAAACTAACGATACAACACTGTGTGTGAAACTATATGCTTAACTTCTTCAAAACTAACGATACAACACTGTGTGTGAAAGTATGTGCTTAACTTCTTCAAAACTAACGATACAACACTGTGTGTGAAACTACATGCTTAACTTCTTCAAAACTAACGATACAACACCGTGTGTGAAACTATGTGCTTAACTTCTTCAAAACTAACGATACAACACTGTGTGTGAAACTACATGCTTAACTTCTTCAAAACTAACGATACAACACTGTGTGTGAAACTACGTGCTTAACTTCTTCAAAACTAACGATACAACACTGTGTGTGAAACTATGTGCTTAACTTCTTCAAAACTAACGATACAACACTGTGTGTGAATCTACATGCTTAACTTCTTCAAAACTAACGATACAACACTGTGTGTGAAACTACATGCTTAACTTCTTCAAAACTAACGATACAACACTGTGTGTGAAACTATGTGCTTAACTTCTTCAAAACTAACGATACAACACTGTGTGTGAAAGTATGTGCTTAACTTCTTCAAAACTAACGATACAACACTGTGTGTGAAAGTATGTGCTTAACTTCTTCAAAACTAACGATACAACACTGTGTGTGAAACTACATGCTTAACTTCTTCAAAACTAACGATACAGCACTGTGTGTGAAACTACATGCTTAACTTCTTCAAAACTAATGATACAACACTGTGTGTGAAAGTATGTGCTTAACTTCTTCAAAACTAACGATACAACACTGTGTGTGAATCTACATGCTTAACTTCTTCAAAACTAACGATACAACACTGTGTGTGAAACTATGTGCTTAACTTCATGAAATCTAACTATACAACACTGTGTGAGAAACTATGTGCTTAACATCTTCAAAACTAACGATACAACACTGTGTGTGAAACTACATGCTTAACTTCTTCAAAACTAACGATACAACACTGTGTGTGAATCTACATGCTTAACTTCTTCAAAACTAACGATACAACACTGTGTGTGAAACTACATGCTTAAGTTCTTCAAACTAACGATACAACACCGTGTGGGAAACTATGTGTTTAACTTCTTCAAAACTAACGATACAACACTGTGTGTGAACTACATGCTTAACTTCTTCAAAACTAACGATACAACACCGTGTGTGAAACTATGTGCTTAACTTCTTCAAAACTAACGATACAACACTGTGTGTGAAACTACATGCTTAACTTCTTCAAAACTAACGATACAACACTGTGTGTGAAACTATGTGCTTAACTTCTTCAAAACTAACGATACAACACTGTGTGTGAAACTACATGCTTAACTTCTTCAAAACTAACGATACAACACTGTGTGTGAAACTACATGCTTAACTTCTTCAAAACTAACGATACAACACTGTGTGTGAAACTATGTGCTTAACTTCTTCAAAACTAACGATACAACACTGTGTGTGAAACTACATGCTTAACTTCTTCAAAACTAACGATACAACACTGTGTGTGAAACTACATGCTTAACTTCTTCAAAACTAACGATACAACACTGTGTGTGAAACTACATGCTTAAGTTCTTCAAAACTAACGATACAACACCGTGTGTGAAACTATGTGGTTAACTTCTTCAAAACTAACGATACAACACTGTGTGTGAAACTACATGCTTAACTTCTTCAAAACTAACGATACAACACTGTGTGTGAAAGTATGTGCTTAACTTCTTCAAAACTAACGATACAACACTGTGTGTGAAAGTATGTGCTTAACTTCTTCAAAACTAACGATACAACACTGTGTGTGAAACTACATGCTTAACTTCTTCAAAACTAACGATACAACACTGTGTGTGAAACTACATGCTTAACTTCTTCAAAACTAACGATACAACACTGTGTGTGAAACTATGTGCTTAACTTCTTCGAAATCTAACGATACAACACTATGTGTGAAACTATGTGCTTAGACTTCTTCAAAACTAACGATACAACACTGTGTGTGAAACTACATGCTTAACTTCTTCAAAACTAACGATACAACACTGTGTGTGAAACTACATGCTTAACTTCTTCAAAACTAACGATACAACACTGTGTGTGAATCTACATGCTTAACTTCTTCAAAACTAACGATACAACACTGTGTGTGAAACTACATGCTTAAGTTCTTCAAAACTAACGATACAACACCGTGTGTGAAACTATGTGCTTAACTTCTTCAAAACTAACGATACAACACTGTGTGTGAAACTACATGCTTAACTTCTTCAAAACTAACGATACAACACCGTGTGTGAAACTATGTGCTTAACTTCTTCAAAACTAACGATACAACACTGTGTGTGAAACTACATGCTTAACTTCTTCAAAACTAACGATACAACACTGTGTGTGAAACTATGTGCTTAACTTCTTCAAAACTAACGATACAACACTGTGTGTGAAACTACATGCTTAACTTCTTCAAAACTAACGATACAACACTGTGTGTGAAAGTATGTGCTTAACTTCTTCAAAACTAACGATACAACACTGTGTGTGAAACTACATGCTTAACTTCTTCAAAACTAACGATACAACACTGTGTGTGAAACTACATGCTTAAGTTCTTCAAAACTAACGATACAACACCGTGTGTGAAACTATGTGGTTAACTTCTTCAAAACTAACGATACAACACTGTGTGTGAAACTACATGCTTAACTTCTTCAAAACTAACGATACAACACTGTGTGTGAAACTACATGCTTAACTTCTTCAAAACTAACGATACAACACTGTGTGTGAAACTACATGCTTAACTTCTTCAAAACTAACGATACAACACTGTGTGTGAAACTACATGCTTAACTTCTTCAAAACTAACGATACAACACTGTGTGTGAAACTACATGCTTAACTTCTTCAAAACTAACGATACAACACTGTGTGTGAAACTATGTGCTTAACTTCTTCAAAACTAACGATACAACACTGTGTGTGAAACTATGTGCTTAACTTCTTCAAAACTAACGATACAACACTGTGTGTGAAACTACATGCTTAACTTCTTCAAAACTAACGATACAACACTGTGTGTGAAACTACATGCTTAACTTCTTCAAAACTAACGATACAACACTGTGTGTGAAACTACATGCTTAACTTCTTCAAAACTAACGATACAACACCGTGTGTGAAACTATGTGCTTAACTTCTTCAAAACTAACGATACAACACTGTGTGTGAAACTACATGCTTAACTTCTTCAAAACTAACGATACAACACCGTGTGTGAAACTATGTGGTTAACTTCTTCAAAACTAACGATACAACACTGTGTGTGAAACTACATGCTTAACTTCTTCAAAACTAACGATACAACACTGTGTGTGAAACTATGTGCTTAACTTCTTCAAAACTAACGATACAACACTGTGTGTGAAACTATGTGCTTAACTTCTTCAAAACTAACGATACAACACTGTGTGTGAAACTACATGCTTAACTTCTTCAAAACTAACGATACAACACTGTGTGTGAAACTACATGCTTAACTTCTTCAAAACTAACGATACAACACTGTGTGTGAAACTACATGCTTAACTTCTTCAAAACTAACGATACAACACTGTGTGTGAAAGTATGTGCTTAACTTCTTCAAAACTAACGATACAACACTGTGTGTGAAACTACATGCTTAACTTCTTCAAAACTAACGATACAACACTGTGTGTGAAACTATGTGCTTAACTTCTTCAAAACTAACGATACAACACTGTGTGTGAAACTACATGCTTAACTTCTTCAAAACTAACGATACAACACTGTGTGTGAAACTACATGCTTAACTTCTTCAAAACTAACGATACAACACTGTGTGTGAAAGTATATGCTTAACTTCTTCAAAACTAACGATACAACACTGTGTGTGAAACTATGTGCTTAACTTCTTCAAAACTAACGATACAACACTGTGTGTGAAACTACATGCTTAACTTCTTCAAAACTAACGATACAACACTGTGTGTGAAACTACGTGCTTAACTTCTTCAAAACTAACGATACAACACTGTGTGTGAAACTACATGCTTAACTTCTTCAAAACTAACGATACAACACTGTGTGTGAAACTACATGCTTAACTTCTTCAAAACTAACGATACAACACTGTGTGTGAAACTACATGCTTAACTTCTTCAAAACTAACGATACAACACTGTGTGTGAAACTATGTGCTTAACTTCTTCAAAACTAACGATACAACACTGTGTGTGAAAGTATGTGCTTAACTTCTTCAAAACTAACGATACAACACTGTGTGTGAAACTATGTGCTTAACTTCTTCAAAACTAACGATACAACACTGTGTGTGAAACTACATGCTTAACTTCTTCAAAACTAACGATACAGCACTGTGTGTGAAACTATATGCTTAACTTCTTCAAAACTAATGATACAACACTGTGTGTGAAAGTATGTGCTTAACTTCTTCAAAACTAACGATACAACACTGTGTGTGAAACTACATGCTTAACTTCTTCAAAACTAACGATACAACACTGTGTGTGAAACTATGTGCTTAACTTCTTCAAAACTAACGATACAACACTGTGTGTGAAACTATGTGCTTAACTTCTTCAAAACTAACGATACAACACTGTGTGTGAAACTACATGCTTAACTTCTTCAAAACTAACGATACAACACTGTGTGTGAAACTACGTGCTTAACTTCTTCAAAACTAACGATACAACACTGTGTGTGAAACTACATGCTTAACTTCTTCAAAACTAACGATACAACACTGTGTGTGAAACTACATGCTTAACTTCTTCAAAACTAACGATACAACACCGTGTGTGAAACTATGTGCTTAACTTCTTCAAAACTAACGATACAACACTGTGTGTGAAACTACATGCTTAACTTCTTCAAAACTAACGATACAACACCGTGTGTGAAACTATGTGGTTAACTTCTTCAAAACTAACGATACAACACTGTGTGTGAAACTACATGCTTAACTTCTTCAAAACTAACGATACAACACTGTGTGTGAAACTATGTGCTTAACTTCTTCAAAACTAACGATACAACACTGTGTGTGAAACTACATGCTTAACTTCTTCAAAACTAACGATACAACACTGTGTGTGAAACTATGTGCTTAACTTCTTCAAAACTAACGATACAACACTGTGTGTGAAACTACATGCTTAACTTCTTCAAAACTAACGATACAACACTGTGTGTGAAACTACGTGCTTAACTTCTTCAAAACTAACGATACAACACTGTGTGTGAAAGTATGTGCTTAACTTCTTCAAAACTAACGATACAACACTGTGTGTGAAACTACATGCTTAACTTCTTCAAAACTAACGATACAACACTGTGTGTGAAACTACATGCTTAACTTCTTCAAAACTAACGATACAACACTGTGTGTGAAACTATGTGCTTAACTTCTTCAAAACTAACGATACAACACTGTGTGTGAAACTATGTGCTTAACTTCTTCAAAACTAAAGATACAACACTGTGTGTGAAAGTATGTGCTTAACTTCTTCAAAACTAACGATACAACACTGTGTGTGAAACTACATGCTTAACTTCTTCAAAACTAACGATACAGCACTGTGTGTGAAACTACATGCTTAACTTCTTCAAAACTAACGATACAACACTGTGTGTGAAAGTATGTGCTTAACTTCTTCAAAACTAACGATACAACACTGTGTGTGAAACTATGTGCTTAACTTCTTCAAAACTAACGATACAACACTGTGTGTGAAACTATGTGCTTAACTTCTTCAAAACTAACGATACAACACTGTGTGTGAAACTACATGCTTAACTTCTTCAAAACTAACGATACAACACTGTGTGTGAAAGTATGTGCTTAACTTCTTCAAAACTAACGATACAACACTGTGTGTGAAACTACATGCTTAACTTCTTCAAAACTAACGATACAACACTGTGTGTGAAACTATGTGCTTAACTTCTTCAAAACTAACGATACAACACTGTGTGTGAAACTATGTGCTTAACATCTTCAAAACTAACGATACAACACTGTGTGTGAAACTACATGCTTAACTTCTTCAAAACTAACGATACAACACTGTGTGTGAAACTACATGCTTAACTTCTTCAAAACTAACGATACAACACTGTGTGTGAAACTACATGCTTAACTTCTTCAAAACTAACGATACAACACTGTGTGTGAAACTATGTGCTTAACTTCTTCAAAACTAACGATACAACACTGTGTGTGAAACTACATGCTTAACTTCTTCAAAACTAACGATACAACACTGTGTGTGAAACTATGTGCTTAACTTCTTCAAAACTAACGATACAACACTGTGTGTGAAACTATATGCTTAACTTCTTCAAAACTAACGATACAACACCGTGTGTGAAACTATGTGCTTAACTTCTTCAAAACTAACGATACAACACTGTGTGTGAAACTACATGCTTAACTTCTTCAAAACTAACGAT
>NW_024430826.1:0-6670 GCF_017639785.1 Mesocricetus auratus
CACAATAATAGCAGAGATCCCAAAAATCTCGCTTTTCCCTAAACAAACTCAAATTACTTGGCGCCTCAACAGGAGCTGGAATAAATCGAGGCATGCGCATTACCAAAGCAAAAGGGTGCTTAATAGCATCCCAGCATAATGCATAAAAACAATTCTAAGCAGAACAATTTATTTCTTTCTGATTCTTACCTAAGGTATCATTACTCACAACCCAAATAAAGGGCAGCTGAATAATTAGTTCTCTTAAAAGGGGTATACTTAACATTGGAGGAGGACCAATCAGATGATCCAGAGCTCTGTCCCTCACTCAGACTGTTGCCTAATGCCCCTTTCCAATCAAAAGTAATCTGTCCCTTCTCACTATCATAGGAGAAAGATCAGTACAGCTTCCATTAATTCAAAAGGATTAGCATTAGATCTTTCTGGATCCATATGAATAAAATTATCCTTTAATGAAGAAATCACAGTAAAGCACAAGCTTCCTACTAATGACAAGGTTCTCTCATCCTGAAAACTCTGTATCTGAGGATCTAAAGGCAAAAAGGCAAGCCCCAACTCTCTATTATTTGTGAAAAATCTAGGGAACACCTGGGCATTCTGCATCACTGGCATCGGTAGGGGGAAGGTAGACATGATGGCCCACCGTAACTCTCCCATCATACTAGGAACCATCATCCCGAGTAGGAGAGTCTTCATCACCCACTTGGCCTCCATCCTTCTTATTCTGGAGTTGTGAAGGAGCTCTTCGAGTGAGTCTTTCAGGGATCCACAGGGGGTTTTCTTCCTCCTGTGGAAAAACACACACAGCTCCCCTGGATCTTATAAGAATAGGATCCGGGCCTTTCCAGAGATCAGTCAAGACATCTTTCCATTTTACCATTTCTTTTGGCCTATCAGGCTCTAAACTGTGGCGATCAGCCGCAGTGTGGCCTTGGGCATCACAGTTCAAGAAATTAAGGGTAAAAAGTGCCATGGATACAGCAACTCTTGGTACCGAGGGTAGAACATCCTCAATACTCCCCTTTTGTTTAATCAGATATGATTTGAGTGTACGATGGGCACGTTCCACAATGCCCTGTCCTTGAGGGTTATAAGGTAGGCCAGTTAGATGGGTAACATCCATTTGCCGACAAAACTGTCGGAATTTTTGAGAGGTATATGCTGGTCCATTGTCTGTTTTTAAAATTCTGGGTTTTCCCCAAGCACTCCAGGCCTCAAGGCAATGTTGAATCACATATGAGGCCTTTTCCCCTGTTAGGGGTGTGGCAAACATTACGCCAGAACAGGTGTCAACAGAAACATGAACATATTGAAGCCTTCCAAAAGAGGGAATATGAGTAACATCCATCTGCCACATCTGCAATGGTCTAATGCCACGTGGGTTTATTCCCATGTGGGGAGTAGGTAAGAATTCGCAGCAATTCTGGCATTGAGTAACAATTTCCCTAGCCTCTTTCCTGGATAGAGCAAAACGACGGCGCAAGGTCTCAGCCGTCACATGAAAGCGCTTATGGAATTCTTTTGCTGCTTGTGCATGGGTAGACAAGGCAGCGGCCACCAGCTTTGTAGCCTTGTCCGCTAAGTCATTCCCTAAGGACATGGGACCTGGGAGTCCAGAATGTGCTCGGACATGGGTAATGAAAACAGGAAATCTCCTATTTAACAAGGCAGCTTGTATCTTCTGAAAGATGTTAGCAACTCTGCTGGAGGATCTTATTATTCCAGCTATCTCAAGGAGATTAACTGCATTAACCACATAAGAGGAATCTGATACAATATTGAGGGGTCCTGGAAAAGCCTCAAGAACCTCCAGTACTATCAGACATTCTACAACTTGAGGTGAAGTTTCATTATATTGTTTAGATATAACCCTATCCTTGACCACATAAGCTCCCATACCAGTTTTTGATCCATCAGTGTACACCACAGTCCCATCTGGGAGTGGGTCTTTAGCTGTCACTTGTGGAAACACTATAGCCTGGTTTAGGGCAAACTGTAAAATTGGATGCTTTGGAAAATGATTATCAATTTGTCCTGAAAAGGAAGTAACTAAAACTGCCCAATCACTAGATGTGGCTGCCAAGGTCTGAACTTGTGCAGCAGTATAAGGCACAATCAAGGAATCAGGATCCCTGCCAAAATGTGTAACAGCTGCTTTTATTCCGCGAAGCGCGAGCTGTGCAACAGCATCAGGGTACCAGTCAATAATCTTAGCAGGGGAAGCATTTGGATGAATCCAAAGTAATGGTCCATGTTGCCACAGGACTGCAGTTGGCAATTGAGCTGTCTTAAAAACACACAGATTAAAAGGTAGTGACTCCTCAATTCGTTGTAATTGTGCTTCCTGTAAGGCCTCTTCCACCATCTGTAAGGCTCGGTGGGCGGCAGGGGTAAATTTTCTGGGTGAGGAGATATGAGGCTCACCCTCCAGGAGATCGAAGAGGGGTTTTAGATCAGCAGATGGAATTTTTAAAAAGGGCCTCAACCAATTTATATCTCCCAGAAGTTTCTGAAAATCATTTAATGTTTGTAAGTGGTCTTTGCGAATTTCTATTTTCTGAGGAACTATATTTTTGGGAGTAATCTTTGAGCCCAAAAAGAGGCCTGTATCTGCAATTTGAACCTTTTCTGAGGCAATCTCTAATCCCCACTGTTTTAATTCAGCCACCAGCATGGGAAAAGCCTTTTGTAAAACATCTAACTCTTTGTGACAAATAAGAATATCGTCCATATAATGGATAACGATTAAAGATGTAAATTGCTTCCTAATTGGCTCCAAAGCCTCCTGCACATATAGCTGACATATTGTTGGGCTATTGGCCATGCCTTGCGGCAGTACCTTCCACTGAAATCTCTTGTCTGGTTCCATATGATTAAGAGAAGGGATAGTGAAGGCAAACCTTGGTCTATCCCGTGGGTAAAGTGGAATAGAGAAGAAACAATCCTTAATATCTATAATAATAAGCTTCCAATCTTGAGGAAGTGCAGAAAGCAAAGGAAGGCCTCTTTGAACAGGGCCAAAAAGATGCATCTGATTGTTAATGGCTCGCAGGTCGTGGAGTAATCTCCACTTCCCAGATTTCTTCTTAATAACAAAAATTGGTGTATTCCATGGGGAGGTAGAAGGCTCTAGATGCCCCAGCCGTTCCTGTTCTTGCACTAATCTTGTGACAGCCTCTAATTTTTCAGAGGATAGAGGCCATTGAGAGACCCATAACGGCTCCTCTGTTTTCCATGGTATGGGTCGTGAAGCCTCAACGGCCCCTAAATAAAACCCAGTCCTTTTCTACCCCGATTTCCGTGTTGTGTAATGGGTTTTATTCTGCCTTGTTCTTGCCTACCCAAGCCTCTACCATTTGTATACCCCATCTTTGCCATAATGGCTGATGCCTGGGGGGAGTATTCATTAGTTAGGGTCATGCCCATGGCTTGTAACACATCTCGTCCCCATAAATTTACAGGGAGTGGCAACACATAGGGGGTAAAACATCCCTGTTTGCCTTCAGCATCCCGCCAGGTTAAGGCTGAGGCACTGATGGCAGGAGAGGACTGGTATCCAAGACCTTGTAGAGAATGAGATGAAACAACAGTGGGCCAAGACTTCGGCCACCAATGGAGTGAAATAATGCTTTTGTCTGCTCCCGAATCCATTATCCCTTCAAATTCTTTTCCATTAATTAACAATTTTATTGTAGGTCTCTCATTTAGGGGTATAGCCAGATAGGCTGAATCACTTCCAGAAGATCCCATAGCCCTTTTTTGTAAAGTGTAGGTTTCTCCATCCCCGAGGGAGGGCAGCAACACCAGTTGTGCAATTCTATCTCCCTGCTTTATAGAAAATACACCCCGAGGGCTAGAACAGAGAACTTGAATCTCCTCTTTATGATATGGGTCAACAATCCCAGGATATATAATGAGTCCCTGTAAAGTTAAGGAGCCACGGCCCAGAATAAGCCCAATGGTGGCAGGGGGCAAAGGTCCAGGGGAATGGACTGGGACCGGTTGAACATTCATTTGGGGCATGAGTAAGAAGTCGGAGGCGGCACGCAAGTCCATTCCGGAGGTTCCTCGGAAACCTCTACTTCCTCTTGATTGCTTTTCTGAAATTGGTTCCCATATTTCTGAGGGCCCTGGGACCATGGGCCCCGTGACCCGTTTTTTGATTGGGGTACCTTGGATTCTTCAATAGGGGGCAGAAGCCTCCCTTTACATCCCGGACTGACCTGCATTCGCTAGCCCTATGATAACCTTTACCACAACGATAGCAAAGCTTCGATTCTCTTGTTCTTTCAGGGGCTTGACAATCTTTCTTAAGGTGCCCCATTCTCCCACAATTAAAACAAGCTTTTCGATTAGATAAATCTCTATACCTGTGCGTTTGTAAAATGGCGGCAGCTAGTCCTGCATTGGTTAGGGGTCCCCCCAGCTCCCTGCACACTCTGAGCCAATCTTGTAAACCTTTGCTTTTGCGAGGGGCGATAGCCGCCGACATTCCTGGGTTGCTTGTTCATAGACAAGTTGCTCAATCAGGGGCATAGCTTGTTCTGAATCACCAAAGATGCGACTGGCGGCCTCTGTCATTCTGGCCACAAAGTCTGAAAATGGCTCTTGGGGTCCTTGGACAATCTTTGTAAGGTGTCCACTGGACTCTCCCCTTTTGTGAGGGCCTTCCATGCTTTAATAGCGGCGGTCGACACCTGACCATAGACGCCCCAGATGTAGTTGGTTTGATTAAGGGCATGTTGACCCTGACCTGTCAGCATTTCAAATGTCCACTGCCTCTGATTCTCATCTTCAGCCGTGGCATTAACTCTAGCTTGTGCCTGGGCTGCATCATACCAGAGAGCCTTCCATTCCATGTATTGTCCCATGTTGGGAAGCACTGCTTTCACTGTCGTTTGCCAGTCAGTGGGAGTCATGGCAAAATTAGCAAGCCTTTCCACCTGTAATGTGGTAAAGTTAGCATTGACCCCATAATTACGAACGGATTCGGCCAATTCTTTAATTTGATTGTAATCTACGGGGTATGTACTCTTCCGCCTTCCACATTCTCGAATACTGGAAAAGCCATTTGTATTTTTCTCCGTTCCTCTAAAGGTAAAAAGGAGTCAGTACCAGTATTCAGCCGAAGCTCATATGGCGGAGGCGCTGAGGGGCGTGAGCCCGCCGGATTTATAGGCGGTGGCCTCACATTCATTTTTGTTTTCAGTGGCCGGTGTCTATCAGGGTGATATCTTTTTTCCTCATACCGTGCCACCTCCTCCTCTAGACCACCTTCTTCGCTAGAATCCAGAGTGTCAGAATCAGAATTATCTAGCTCCAAGGCTTCTAGCTCTACTGCAGGGTATAGACTAGATTCTGGCTTTTTCTTTTTCTTAGATTTGTTAAGGGGTGAATGATAACTCCCTTCTTTCTCTCCCCTTTCTTAACTTCCTGGGAGGGCCTTTTTCTTAGACATGTCTTTTCTTTTGCGAGCTCCCATTCTCTCACTCCGTTCAGTTTCTGACATGCTATCCTGAACTTCCTCTAAGGTTCCCTGACTTTCTATTATAGCAGGGTGACAGGCCTCATCCTCCAAGCAGTTTTTAACTAGCTTCCAAATGGCTTTGGTACCTAAGCAGAGATCTCCTTCTGCATGCTTCCTGTCTAGTTCTTACCTAGCTTGTTCCATGAGGCCACAGTGAGGGACCCGGAACAAGCATACCATGGTGCCACTCTATCTACCTCCTTCACAAAATTTTGAAGTGTTCGTGGTGCAATTTTAAGATCTCTTTGTTTTAGCACAGTCTGTAAGGCTGTAACCACTGACTGTGACGACCCCATCGCGCTGACAGCTTATCTAAAAACGCGCTCAACTCCGTTACCAGACTGACAGCACCAGACTGACAGCACCAGACTGACAGCACCAGACTGACAGCGCCAGATGGACAGCGCCAGATGGACAGCGCCAGACGGACAGCGCCAGACGGACAGCGCCAGACGGACAGCGCCGTTCTGTCAGCACCAGCCACGATGAAGGAGAAGGACAAACAGGACTAGCACCAAAGCCTCCACTGACCCGTCCCACGGTGATGACAAACTAAGGCCAAAGTCGAGAAAAGGGTTGTTCAGGATAAAGCATACCTCTCTGAACCTACGTCCCTGCAGTTCTGAATCCGCCCCGTCTTCCGAGGGGTCTCCCGCGGCGCCGGCGATGTTGAAGAGTTCCCGGGTTTCGGCACCAGATGTCCCGCGCTACCGTCTCGCCAGCAAGAACGACGCAGAACACTCGGATCCTTCTGCAGTAAAGCTTTAATGCATCTTGAGAGATAGATGATCAGCTTCTTAGAGGGAGACCCCAAGCTAAGAAACCCAGCCCCTTATATAAGCCTAGGAGCTCCGAGTGAGATGTGTAGAGCCGGGATTGGTGGTTTGCACATCACCCC
This sequence comes from Mesocricetus auratus, assembly GCF_017639785.1. NCBI lineage: Eukaryota > Metazoa > Chordata > Mammalia > Rodentia > Cricetidae > Mesocricetus > Mesocricetus auratus. The sequence goes on from NW_024430826.1 coordinate 6,426, forward strand.
AGATGACGTCACGGGAGAGGCACAGTTTAAACGGTTAACTCCAACTGACAGCGACAGTTAACTCCAACTGACAGCGACAGTTAACTCCAACTGACAGCGACAGTTAACTCCAACTGACAGCGACAGTTAACTCCAACTGACAGCGACAGTTAACTCCAACTGACAGCGACAGTTAACTCCAACTGACAGTGGATGTCAGCGCCATCTTCTAACGGCAATAGCGATAGCGAGGGCGGCTCCTCACA
>NW_024430827.1:0-6264 GCF_017639785.1 Mesocricetus auratus
TAGACCCTTTGCTTCTTTGTTGAGTTTCTGTCTGGTATTCTTGTCTAGTGGTGAGAGTGGTGTGTTGAAATCTCCCACTATAACTGTGTGGGGCTTTAGATGATATTTAAGTTCTAATAATGTTTCTTTAACGAATGTGGATGCCTTTGTATTGGGGGCATAGATGTTCAGGATAGACACTTCATCTTGGTGGGTTTCACCTGTGATGAGTATGTAATGACCTCCTTCATCTCTTTTGATTGATTTTATTTTAAAGTCTAGTTTGTTAGATATTAGGATTGCTACCCCTGCTTGTTTCTTGGGTCCATTTGATTGAAAAAATTTTTTCCAAACCTTTAACTCTCAAGTAATGTCTGTCTTTGAGGGTGAGGTGTGTTTCTTGTATGCAGCAGAAGGAAGGGTTCTGTCTTCGAATCCATTCTGCTAGTCTGTGTCTTTTTATGGGTGAGTTAAGGCCGTTAATATTGAGGGATATTAATGACCATTGATTGCTCATCCTTCTTCGATTTGCAATGGTTGTTGTTGGTGGAATTATGGGTGGAATTTCACCCCTTTGTTCTTTTGGCTGTTGGTAGAGATGGATTCTCTAATGCTTATGTTTTTCTGGTTGTAGTTATCTTCCTTGGGTTGGAGTTTTCCTTCCAAAATTTTCTGTAGGGCTGGGTTAGTGGACACATATTGGTTGAATCTAGTTTTGTCATGGAATATCTTGTTTTCTCCGTCTATAGTGATTGAGAGCTTTGCCGGGTATAGGAGTCTGGGCTGGCATCCATGGTCTCTTAGTGTAGGTAGAATATCTATCCAGGACCTTCTGGCTTTCAGAGTTTCCATGGAGAAATCAGGTGTAATTCTGATAGGTCTGCCTTTATATGTTACTTGACCTTTTTCCTTAGCTGCTCTTAATATTCTTTCTTTATTCTGTATGTTTGGGGTCTTGATTATTATGTGGCAAGGGGATTTTTTTTGTGGTCCACTCTATTTGGTGTTCTGTAGGCTTCTTGTACCTTCATTGGCATGTCTTTCTTAAGGTTGGGAAAGTTTTCTTCTATGATTTTGTTGAATATGCCTTCTGCCCCTTTGAGGTGGATTTCTTCTCCTTCTTCTATACCTATTATTCTTAGGTTTGGTCTTTTCATGGTGTCCCATAATTCCTGGATGTTTTGTGTTAAGGATTTGTTGGATTTAAGGTTTTCTTTGGTTGATAAATCCATTTCCCCTAATGTATCTTCAACACTTGAGATTCTCTCTTCCATCTCTTCTATTCTGTTGGTAATGCTTGTATTGGTAGTGCCTGACTGTTTGTCCAGCTTTTCTATTTTCTGCCTTTCTTCAGATTGTGTTTTTTAGTGACTCTATTTCTAATAGAAGTAATGACCCAACTGGGATTAACAGATATCTATAGAACATTTCATCCACATAAAAAAGAATATACCTTCTTCTCACCACCACATGGAACCTTCTCAAAAATCGACCACATGCTTGGCAACATATCAAACCTCAGCAGCTACAAAAAAATTGGAATAACTCCATGCATCTTATCAGACCACCATGCCTTAAAATTAGAATTCAACAACAACACAAATTACAGAAAACCTACAAACTCATGGAAATTGAATAATGCTCAACTGCACCATCCCTGGGTCAAAGAGGAACTAAAAAAAGAAATTAAAGACTTCCTCGAATTCAATGAGAATGAAGACACAACATACCCAAACCTATGGGACACTTTGAAAGCAGTGCTACGGGGGAAGTTCATAGCACTAAGTGCTCACATGAAGAAACAGGAAAACAGTTATACCAGAGAATTAACATCACAGCTGAAAGCTCTAGAACACAAAGAAGCACACTCCCCCAGGAGGAGTAGACGCCAGGAAATAATCAAATTGAGGGCTGAAATCAACAAAGTAGAAACCAGGAAAACAATACAAAGAATCAATGCAATGAAGAGTTGGTTCTTTGAGAAAATCAACAAGATAGACAAACCTTTGTCCAAACTTACCAAACAGCAGAGAGTGAACACGCAAATTAACAAAATCAGAAATGAAAAGGGGGACATAACAACAGACTCTGAGGAAATCCAGAGAATCATTAGGTCATACTTTGAAAACCTGTACTCCACAAAATTCGAAAATTTAAAGGAAATGGATGACTTCCTGGACAGCTATCATTTGCCAAAACTAAATCAAGAACAGATAAGCAATTTAAATAGACCTATAACCCCTATGGAAATAGAAGCTGTCATCAAAAGTCTCCCAACCAAAAAAAGCCCAGGTCCAGATGGCCTCAGTGCAGAATTCTACCACAAATTCAAAGAACAGCTTATACCAATTCTTCTCAAAGTGTTCCACACAATAGAAGCAGAAGGGTCTTTGCCAAACTCTTTCTATGAGGCTTCAATAACCTTGATCCCCAAGCCACACAAAGATACAACCAAGAAAGAGAACTTCAGACCAATATCCCTCATGAACATTGATGCAAAAATACTCAATAAAATACTGGCAAATCGGATCCAAGAACACATCAAAACAATCATTCACCACGATCAAGTAGGTTTCATCCCAGGGATGCAGGGATGGTTCAACATACGAAAATCCATCAACGTAATCCACCATATAAACAAGCTGAAAAACAAAAATCACATGATCATCTCACTAGATGCTGAAAAAGCCTTTGACAAAATCCAACACCCCTTCATGATAAAGGTCTTGGAGAGATCTGGGATAACAGGGACATACTTAAACATAATAAAAGCCATATACAGTAAACCAACAGACAACATCAAACTAAATGGACAGAAACTCAACGCAATTCCTCTAAAATCAGGAACAAAACAAGGCTGTCCACTCTCTCCATACCTTTTCAACATGGTACTTGAAGTTCTAGCTATAGCCATACGACAACAAAGGGGGATCAAGAGGATACAAATTGGGAAGGAAGAAGTCAAACTTTCACTGTTTGCAGACGATATGATAGTTTACATCAATGACCCAAAGAACTCTACCAGGGAACTCTTACAGCTGATTAACACCTTCAGCAAAGTGGCAGGTTACAAGATCAACTCAAGAAAGTCAGTAGCCCTACTATATACAGATGATAAAAGGGCTGAAAGAGAAATCAGAGAAACATCACCCTTTACAATTGCCACAAACAACATAAAATACCTTGGGGTAACGCTAACCAAACAAGTGAAAGACCTGTATCATAAGAACTTTGAATCTTTAAAGAAAGAAATTAAAGAAGCCCTCAGAAAATGGAAAGATCTCCCATGCTCTTGGATAGGTAGGATCAATGTAGTAAAAATGGCAATCCTGCCAAAAGCAATCTACAGATTCAATGCTATCCCCATTAAAATCCCAGCACAATTCTTCACAGACCTTGAAAGAACAATAATCAATTTTGTATGGAAAAACAAAAGACCCAGGATAGCCAAAACAACCCTGTTCAACAAGGCAACGTCCGGAGGCATCACTATCCCTGACCTCAAGCTCTATTATAGAGCTATAGTCCTGAAAACAGCTTGGTATTGGCACAAAAATAGACAGGCAGACCAATGGAATCGAATTGAAAATCCGGGTATTAACCCACACACGTACGAACATCTGATCTTTGACAAAGAAGCTAAAAATATACAATCGAATAAAGAAAGCATCTTCAACAAATGGTGCTGGCATAATTGGAGACTGGCATGTAGAAAAATGCGGATCGATCCATTTTTATCGCCATGCACAAAACTTAAGTCCAAATGGATCAAAGACCTCAACATAAATCCAGCCACACTGAACCTCTTAGAAGAGAAAGTGGGTGGTACCCTTGAACGAATTGGTACAGGAGACAGCTTCCTGAACATAACACCACTAGCACAGACAGTGAGATCAACAATTAATAAATGGGACCTACTGAAACTGAGAAGCTTCTGTAAGGCAAAGGACACAGTCAGCAAGACAAAAAGGCAGCCCACAGAATGGGAAAACATATTCACTAATCCCATATCTGACAGAGGGTTGATCTCCAAAATTTACAAAGAACTCAAGAAGCAAGTCTCCAAAACAGCAAAGGACCCAATTAAGAAGTGGGCTGCAGAACTAAATCGAGAGTTTTCAATAGAGGAGTCTAAAATGGCTGAGAGGCACTTGAGAAAGTGCTCAACATCCTTAGCCATCCTGGAAATGCAAATCAAAGCAACTCTGAGATACCATCTCACTCCTGTCAGAATGGCTAAAATCAAAAACACCAATGACAATTTATGCTGGAGAGGATGTGGTGAAAGGGGGACACTCCTCCATTGCTGGTGGGAGTGCCAACTGGTTCAGCCACTTTGGAAAGCAGTATGGAGATTCCTCAGAAAAATGGGAATAAACCTACCACAAGACCCAGCAACTGCACTCTTAGGCATATATCCAAAAGATGCCCATTCATATAACAAAGATGTCTGTTCCACTATGTTCATAGCAGCTTTATTTGTAATAGCCAGAACTTGGAAGCAACCTAGATGTCCCTCACCAGAAGAATGGATAGAGAAAATGTGGTACATCTACACAATGGAGTACTATTCAGCAGAAAAAAATAATGGAATCATGAGATTCGCATGCAAATGGATGACACTAGAAGAAACCATCCTGAGTGAGGTAACCCAGTCACAAAAAGAGAAACATGGCATGTACTCTCTCATATATGGATTTTAGACATAGATCTGGGGAGTGCCAGCCTACAATCCTATTGCCAGAGAGTCTGGGAAACAGAAACTTCATTTACTGGCTGGTTAAGTACTGAGCTGAACTCAAGAAAGCCAGTGTCAGAGAGGGAGGACTGATGATCAAAGGGATTAAGACTGGGCTGGTTGAACCCCCAGAAACAGCTGACCAGACAAAGGTTAACTCTTGATTCCCAGGCATCAGCCTGGGAATCCAGCATGGGACTGATCAAGACCCCCTGAATCTGGGTGTCAGTGAGGAGGCCTAGGTAATCTATTGAGCCTTGGACAACAGATCAGTACCCATCCCAAGTATACACACGGTCTCTGGACTCCCATAGAACAATGTGAGGTGCACTCTCACCCTGAACTCTTGGGGAAGGGTCTAGGCCCTGCCCTATATGAAATGACAGACTATGGACACCCCCATGGAGGGCCTCACCCTCCCTGGGGGAATGAGGGGATAACGGGGGGGATGGGGGGAGGGCACGGGAGGAGGGAGGGAAAGGGAGAGGGACCTCGTACTGACTTGTGAAGCAACCTTGTTTCTTATCTAAATTTAAAATGGAAAATAAAAAAATATTAATAAGAAAAAGTTAAAAAAAAATAAAAGCATCCTGATATTGGCAGAAAAAAGAAACAGGCAGATCAATGAACTCAAATCAAAACCCTGATTTGAATCCAAACACATATGAACACATTACTTTTGGAAAAGTATTTACAATTTCCATAACGGAGAAAGGAAAGAACCTTCACCTAATGATTCTGGAAAACTGGATAACGGTATCAGAGGAATGCAAAGACAGATATCAGTCACCCTGGACTAAACTCAAGTTCAAGTGAATCCAAGACCTCAAAATGAATCCAGCTACTCTGAATCTGACAGAACAGAAAGTGAGAAGTAGTCTTGAATGGCTTACCATTGGAAACAATTTCCTGAATAGAAAACCTGAGTCACAAACACTGAATGCAACAATTAGGAAACGTTCGGGCTTCCATAAGCAAAGTATGTTGTGAATAAGACAAAAGGGCACCCTAGGGAATGAGAAAATTTCTTCACCAACCTCATATATGACAGAGGGATGTATTCCAATATATACGTCCTGGGCAGGAGATGAGAAGCTCACTGGGGAATGCTGCCTTTAGCTGTGAATTAGGACAATGGAGCACAGGAACTCGGTTTTCTGGGAAGAAATTCGACTTTACTGCCTGATGTTACTTCAGAAATTCAAGGAATCCAGGAAGGTAATTTGCCAGGAATTGGCAATAAAAGGCTATCATCATGGATCAGACAGTAAAACTAAATATTACTGTTGTAAATTATGCTTAGGTTTATATTCTTGTTTAATTTATTGGATTGAAGTGTGTTTCCTTTGAGATTCTGGTTGTCTTTGTTTTGTTTTGGAAGTTTTGTTATTTTTTTGGTCATATCTTTTGTTCTTGTTTTATATTGGTTTATTTGCAAAAGCTGTATGATGTATGAATCAAATGCCCTGTTTAAGCACCTATTGAGTCAAAAGACTATATTTTCATAAATAAAAAATTCAAAGTCTTTATTCTTAAAAAATAAAAAT
>NW_024430828.1:0-1136 GCF_017639785.1 Mesocricetus auratus
CGGAAATCGAGGCTATATATGGAAAAACAATATATTTATTTATCAGGGAGAGAGAGAGTCGCACATACCAGGAGTTAGAAGCGTGGCTGGCTTCCAGGAGAAAAAGAGAGAGGCCCCTTTTCCTTTCACTACCTTTTATCTCTACCTTGACCCCGCCCTGTTGGGCAGGTAGCTTTGTGGGGTTCACTCCTACAGTGTTATATATATAGATTTCATGAATTAGGCCCATAGTTTCACACACAGTGTTGTATCGTTAATTTTAAAGAAGTTAAGCACTTATTGTCAAATACTGTGTTGTGTCGTTAGTTTTCATGAAGTTAAGCATGTAGTTTCAAATACAGTGTTATTTGGTAAGTTCTCATGAAGTTGAGCCCATAGTTTCACACACAGAATTGTATCGTTAGTTTGGAAGTTGTTAAGCATGTAGTTTCACACACAGTATTGTAACGTTAGTTTTGAGGAATTTAAGCACGTAGTTTCTAATACAGTGATATATGGTAAGTTCTCATGTAGTTAAGAACATAGTTTCACATACACTGTTGTATCATTAGTTTTCATGAAGGTAAGTACGTAGTTTCTCATATAGTGTTATATAGTTGGATTTCATGAAGTTAAGCACCTAGTTTCACACAGTGTTGTATCATTAGTTTTGAAGATGTTAAGCACTTATTTTCACATACAGTTTTGTGTCATTAGTTTTCATGAAGTTAAGCACGTAGATCTAATACAGTGTTATATGGTAGGTTCTTATGAAGTTAAGCACATAGTTTCGCCCAGAGTGTTGTATCGTTAGTTTTGAAGAAGTTAAGAATGTAGTCTCACACACAGTGTATTATCGTTATTTGTGAAAAAGTTAAGCATGCAGTTTCACACACAGTGTTGTATCCTTATTTTTGAAGAAGTTAAGCCCCTAGTTTCAAACACAGTGTTGTATTGTTAGTTTTGAAATTGTTAAGCACTTAGTTTGACATACTGTGTTGTATCGTTAGTTTCCATGCAGTTAAGCACGTATTTTACCACATAATGTTTTACCGTTACTTTGAAGAAGTTAAGCACTTAGTTTCACATACTGTGTTGTGTCGTTAGTTTTCATGAAATTAAGCGCATAGTTTCTAATACAGGGTTATATGGTAAGT